>NW_026047118.1:0-58220 GCF_023864275.1 Schistocerca cancellata | reverse complement strand
TTAACGCGCGTCGTCGAAATGGCAGATCAGGCGGCTACGAACGAGACTGCTGCGGCACCCGCCGCCACCGGCACTACGAAGAAGGCAAAGTCTGCGTCGTCTGCGAAGAAGCCGCGCGCCAAGCCTGCGCACCCGCGCACCTCTGAGATGGTGACGGCCGCCATCAAGAGTCTGAAGGAGCGCGGCGGATCGTCGCTGCAGGCGATCAAGAAGTACATTGCCGCGCACTACAAGCTGGACGCGGAGAAGCTGGCGCCGTTTATCAAGAAGTACCTCAAGTCGGCCGTGGTGGCGGGCGAGCTGGTGCAGACGAAGGGGAAGGGCGCGTCCGGCTCTTTCAAGCTTGCCGGCGCCGGCGGCGGGGCGGCTGAGGGCGGCAAGGCTCGTGCTGGCGGTGCCAAGAAGAAGCGCGCCGCTCCGGCCAGCAAGGAGAAGAAGGGTGCCCGTGCGGCCGGCGCAAAGAAGGCTGGTGGCGTGAAGGCGGCGACTGGTCGGAAGGCGGGCGCCGCCAAGAAGGCGTCTGCGGCGTCGGCCGCTCCCGCCGGTGCGAAGAAGGCGGCTGCTGCCAAGCCGGCCAAGGCCAAGTCGCCGTCGAAGGCGAAGAAGGCCGCCAAGGTTCCGACGAAGAAGCCGAAGGCGCCGCGCCCGAAGAAGGCGACGACGCCGTCTAAGGCGAAGGCGTCGCCCAAGAAGAAGAAGTAGAGGAGAAGAAGAAAGGAATGGGAAAGGAAAGGAAGGGTTGGCGGTTGACTCCGTCGTCCCCACCCCCCCCCCGTCCCCGTCGTCTAGTGGCGCGCAAGAGACGCGCGGCCCAAAACGGCCCTTCTCAGGGCCATCAAAGCACGTCGGGAAGGTTTTGATTGTCGTGTTGCGGTGTGGTTGTGCCGTCTGGCGTTTCTGTATGCCCGTGTGTGGATACTGTTTGCGTGCCGTGGTGGTTGGATTGCGGGGGGTCGGTGGCGGGTGCGGGCGGCGGTAGCGGTTGCTTGTCGCCGTTTTTGGTCGCGGCCGGCCGACGGTTGGTTTGTGTCATGTTGTTTGAATACTTTGGTTTGTCTGTCTGTTTGCCTGCCTTCTCCTCGGATGTGTCTTGTCTTGGTTGTGTGTGTGTTCTTGCAACGGGGGCGGGGGACGTTGAGATGTGGAAAGGGTCGGTGGCGTTGGACGAGCCTGCGTGCCTGGCTGGCCGTTGGTGCGGGTTTTTTGTTTTGTTTGTTTGTTTCGAAACGAAGCGGCGGCCGGCCAGCCACCCGTGTGGTTGACGGCGTCGGCCGATGGGTGTTGTGCGCTTTGAGCGCCGCGCCGGGGAGGGATGATGTTGATTGATTGTTGCGCGCGCCAGCAAGCTGGCAGAGGAGAGCGGCTGTGGCGGACGGACGGGAAGTGGAAGCGGTGTTTTGTCTTTGGTTCTCTGGTTGTGGGGCGAGAGGCGACCGACAAAGTTTGCTCGCGACGGAGTGATGTTAGTGGCCCTTAAAAGGGCCGTTTTGTTTGTTTGCGTGCGTGGGCGGTGCCCAGCGGCTGGCGCGGTGTTTAGGCGCGCTCGCCGCGGATGCGGCGCGCGAGCTGGATGTCCTTGGGCATGATGGTGACGCGCTTGGCGTGGATTGCGCACAGGTTGGTGTCTTCGAAGAGGCCGACGAGGTAGGCCTCGCTGGCCTCCTGCAGGGCCATGACCGCGGAGCTCTGGAAGCGCAGGTCGGTCTTGAAGTCCTGGGCGATCTCGCGCACTAGGCGCTGGAATGGCAGCTTGCGGATGAGCAGCTCTGTGCTCTTCTGGTAGCGCCTGATTTCTCGCAGGGCGACGGTGCCCGGCCTGTAGCGGTGGGGCTTCTTGACGCCGCCGGTGGCGGGCGCGCTCTTCCTCGCCGCCTTGGTGGCGAGCTGTTTGCGCGGCGCCTTTCCGCCGGTGGACTTGCGGGCCGTTTGCTTTGTGCGGGCCATAGCGGTAGCGGAGCGGCGTGGAGGCGAGCGAGGTGCTGCGTCGGGTGCTGCCTTGACGACACGGGCGCGCGCCAGCCTTCGCCTTCGCTTTCGCCTTCGCTGCACTGGTGAGGGTTGACCCTCGGCTTGATACGGAAGTTTTAGCGCGGGAGCGCTTCGCCTTCCTCATGACGGAGTGGTGAGTGGAGTCCTGGCTGATGAGATGGGCATGACGGTGTGCATGTTGCTTTTTTTTTTTTTTTTTTTTTTTTTTTTTTTTTTTTTTTTTTTTTTTTGCGAAAGATAAAAGGATAGTCAGAGGTAAAGTTAGAGAGGCGGAAAACGAAACGGCCGAAATGGCTGGCCGGAGGTGAGAATAACTCTCGCTGATGGATGAGGATATTGCCCTAGCACTGCAGTGCTATCCGGGAGACTGAAGATGGATGGTGGGGAGATGGCCCTGCACTTGAAGGTGAGAGAGTTCGGCCAAGAACTGCCATTCGTCGTGCGTGAAGATGGGATGTTTGGCAATGAGGAGTAACTCCTTCTTGGACAAGAAATTGAGCCACCTGAGCTGATACTGGGTAAAGTGATTAGGGCGATGGGGGAGGGGAGGCCGAACACCTTTGAGACAGTAGGGGTATGGGTGGTCAAAGAAGGGGTAAGACCCGTCCTGGAGCGATGTCACAAGGCCCTTAAGGAAAGGACGTATCTCGCGGGCAGCTGGAAAGAGGGGTTGCCGCAACCTCTGGATGATGGACTGCCCTACCTTGGAGGAGTCGGTTGTTGCCACAGCACGCTGACCTGCAGACGTCGGAACTGAGTTGGACGACGGAGGCGGCACATCGTCGGTGTCCATAGGCGCAACCACTTGCGGCGCGGCAGGGGACGGAGCGGCGGTCGACAGTGCGGCCGCATCAACCCCCACCGGCCGACGCACGGGCGGGGCGTCGGCGGGAACCGCCGACGTCTTCTTGGGGCGCTGCAACCTCTTGATGAGCGGCTGCTCCACAGGGGAGGAGTCGGTCATTGTCACAGCACGGTGGCCGGCAGGCGTCGGAACGGAGTGGGACGGCTGCGGCGGCACATCTTCGGTGTCCATAGGCGCAACCACTTGCGTCGCGGCAGGGGACGGGTCGGCAGGTGCCTGCGTGGCCGCATCGACCCCCGCCGGCCGGGGCACGGGGGGGGCGGCGGCGGAAACCGCCGACGTCTTCTTGACGGCTCGCAGCTCATCGCGCAGCTGCTGGAGCTGGCGATGGACGGCCGTGAGCTCTTCTTGCAGCGCGGCCCGTTCGGCCGCAAAGGCGGCTTGGAAGCCGGCCATAGCGTGGTCGGTAGCGGCTTCAAGACGGCGCGGCTCGCACCCCACGCCGGAGCGGGGGGGGCGGGGCGGCCGACGTGGTCGTGGACGCCGCCGCAGGACGTGGTGCGGCGGACAGACGGCGAAACTCCCGAAGGTAGCCGCAGCTACGCGAATTTGCGGCGTGCGACCCGCCACAGTTCACGCACCTGCTGGCCGAACCACGAGGCTTCGTACAGCGGCGAGTGTCGTGAGCCGCCGCGCACTTCAAGCACGCGACGGCGTTCGTGCACTCCCGCGCGGCATGCCCCAGTTGCTGGCAATTGTAGCACTGGAGGCCCATCCGATGCTGCTGCGTTCGCCTGCGCCGTGGCGGACGTGGGCGGCGGCCGGTGAACCCCAACGCGTGGAGGAGAACTTCAAGTGCGGCGGCAAACTGCTGTACAGCCATAGCGTGACGTGCGCGGTGACAGTAGCAATGTGTCGCAGCGAGTCGAGCAGCGAATACTAACTCGGTATGCGCGCCAGCCACCGTGGTGCGCTTATATGCCCTCGGTTGCGCGTGGTGGGGGGAGGGCGGGGCCAGAGTCTATATAGGGGGGCTGGCGCGTGCGCTGGGCGCAGACCGTAGCCGACTCGCTAGCGCCGGGTGAGGAGCCAGCCGCTGCAGCAGACGTTTTGCTTGCCTGAGCTTTTTTGAGGATTTAGAAGAGATGACTGGCCGCGGCAAGGGAGGAAAGGGGCTCGGCAAGGGTGGCGCCAAGCGGCACCGCAAGGTGTTGCGCGACAACATCCAGGGCATCACGAAGCCCGCGATCCGCCGCCTGGCTCGCAGGGGCGGCGTGAAGCGCATCTCTGGTCTGATCTACGAGGAGACCCGCGGAGTGCTGAAGGTGTTCCTGGAGAACGTGATCCGCGACGCGGTGACGTACACTGAGCACGCCAAGCGCAAGACTGTGACGGCCATGGACGTGGTGTACGCCCTGAAGAGGCAGGGGCGCACCCTGTACGGTTTCGGCGGTTAGGCGCGTCGCAGCCGGTGTGCTGTGCCGCGTTGGCCTTCCCGCGGCCGTGGGAGAGACGAAAACGGCCCTTTTCAGGGCCACCACACTGTTCGGAAATTGAAAAGTGCGAAAGAGTCTGTGTTGTTGCTGCGTGTGTTGCCTGCCTGCCTGCCTGCCTGCCTTCTTTCTTTCATTCTTCATTTCGTTTTCGTTTGACTGACGTGACGTGACTGGGAGAAAGGAAAGGAAGCGGGTCTTGTGGCTGTGTGTGCGAGAGAGGGCGTTTTGTGTTTGCTTTGTTTATCGATCGATGGAGATGCCGGGCTGTGTGTTGTTGTTGTTGTTGTTGTTGTTGTGCGAGAGGCGGTGAATATTTGCGCGGTTTGGCTGTGTGTGTTTGCGGCGGCGTTGGAGTTGCCGAGGCAAGGCGTGCCGATAGGCGGCCGGATCAGCTGTTTCGTTTGTTTGGGGCGCGCGGGAGTGGAGGGCGGTGTGTCGACACGCTCCTCTCGCAGTGGTCATTATTGCTGTCGTTGTCTTGTCGTTTGGAAGGCGACTGTGCGTGCGTGGAGGTGCTTGAGGCAAACGAAACAAAACAAGGTGTGTGTGTGTGTGTGTGTGTGTGTGTGTTGGGCCACACGGGCTGTGGACGACAAGATGGCGGCGGCTCTTCTTGTTCTTCTCTCTTTTAGTCCTCTTACCGTTAGAGGGGGAGTTGGTGGAGGTTATTGTCGCCTGTGGACATTTGCTCCTCTTTTCTGTGTGTTGTTCTTATCTTCGGTACTGTGCTTGTTTTCGGACGTTGCTGTTTGTTGAGAGTGATTATGTGTTCTGTCTGTGCTACTGCTGGAGCAGCGACTCTCGGGTCTTGCACATCTGTCCCTGTGGTGTTCATATCGCCCAAGGGTCAAGACGTAACAGTCATTTTCTGACTTCCGCGCGGTGGCGTAGAACGCTTGTGCCAGGGCGCGGAATCGTGTTGTGAGTGGTTCTATGCAGGTCTGCCGCGGGGACGTGTAAGGCCCGTCGTAGAGCGCTCTGCTTTGGACCCTTCTGTAGGCGATGCATCGTCGATCTGGCTGCACAGCCCCATACAGGGCGCGCATATTCCAGTATCGCTACGCCTGTTGCGGGGTCGAGGGAACAGGGTACAGGATCTGCATCCTGGCGTGAGCGTTTGTGCCAAGTTCCCCTATGTGACACTTGGATGTCAGGCGTGACACCGAGGTACCTCGCAGAATTTCTCCCCCCTGCAATCGTAGCAGTTGGTATGGTCTTGTTGCCGGCGGCGGCTGTGGAAGTGAAGTTAAAGTAAAGTGCGGCGAGGACGACTGCAATTTTGCTTTGGACGTAGGTTTGTGTGGTGGCCCTGAAAAGGGCCGATTGTTGTGAGCCGGGCCGGCAAAGCGCGTTGCGTGCAGGGGAGCACGCAGCGCTGCTGGGCGGCGGGTCCGCGTGCCGATTGCCTGGCCTCTCTGTTTAGGCCTTCTTCTCGGTCTTCTTTGGCAGCAGGACGGCCTGGATGTTGGGCAGGACACCACCCTGTGCGATGGTGACGCCCGACAGGAGCTTGTTGAGCTCCTCGTCGTTGCGGATGGCAAGCTGCAGGTGGCGCGGGATGATGCGCGTCTTCTTGTTGTCGCGGGCCGCGTTTCCGGCCAGCTCGAGCACCTCAGCCGCGAGGTACTCCATGACGGCGGCGAGGTAGACGGGCGCCCCGGCGCCGACGCGCTCGGCGTAGTTTCCCTTGCGCAGGAGGCGGTGGATTCTGCCGACCGGGAACTGGAGCCCGGCCCTGCTGGAGCGGGACTTTGACTTGCCCTTGACTTTGCCTCCCTTTCCGCGTCCGGACATGGCGATGGGCTGTGGTGTGAAAACGAGACGAGACGAAGGACGGTGCGAGCCGCAGCGAGTCGAGCAGCGGAGTGGCGGCGCCGCCAGGGGTGGGGGTCCTTTATGCTCTCGGGTGCGGCGGCCGGTTGCGCTCGCGGCCCATTGGTCGGCGGCCGCAACGGGGCGAGCTGGTAAAGGTGCGGCGGCGGGGCGCGCTGGGTGCCACTGTGTGGGGAGACGCTGACTAGAGCGGAGCGCTTGCTACTGGTGTTGCTGCCGTACGTTCACGTTCTTGTTTGAGATGCCGCCCAAGACTAGCGGGAAGGCCGCCAAGAAGGCTGGCAAGGCTCAGAAGAACATTTCGAAGGGCGACAAGAAGAAGAAGCGCAAGAGGAAGGAGAGCTATGCCATCTACATCTACAAGGTGCTGAAGCAGGTGCACCCTGACACGGGCATCTCGTCGAAGGCGATGAGCATCATGAACAGCTTCGTGAACGACATTTTCGAGCGCATCGCGGCCGAGGCGTCCCGCCTGGCGCACTACAACAAGCGCTCGACCATCACGTCCCGCGAGATCCAGACCGCTGTGCGGCTGTTGCTGCCTGGCGAGCTGGCCAAGCACGCCGTGAGCGAGGGCACGAAGGCGGTGACCAAGTACACGAGCTCCAAGTAAGGAGGTGGCTCTGGAATGGAAGGAGAGAAGGCTCCTCCGTTGCGAGAGCGGCAAAAACGGCCCTTTTCAGGGCCACCAAATGGCCTTTGCGGGAAGGGCGGAATTGTTGTTGTTGTTGTTTTGTGTGTGAGTGGGTGGACGGCGGCAATAGCTACCGCTTTGGTTGCGACGCGACGGGGTGGGGTGGCCGATGCGATGAATTTGATTGATGGGGGCGCGTCGCGTGTTGCGGGGTACGGCCACGGTGTGACGTGGAATGGAGGCACGTGCGCACAACTCGTTGGTGTTACCTGTCTGCGAGGTGGGGGAAGTGCGATCGGTGATGTGTCCTTTGGATGGAGGTGCCGGTTAGTTACGTGACGGATGGAAACGAAACGCGATTGTTGGGAATGTCAGTGTGTAACGACGGCCGTTTTTTCGGGTCGGTTTGCACGCCATACATGGCGAGGGTGAGATGTGTCTGTAAATGCTGCAGCGTGGAGGCGTGTGAGTGACGTTTAAATGAACGCGCATTGAGACACCAATGTGTATTGCATTGTACGGGCGACACGCACGATGATGTACCTTCCCTCCGACTCTGATTTCGATAGTCGTGTCTGACTGACTGTGTCTGCTTGTGCGTACGACGCACGCACACCGACGTCGTCATTGAAGATGCATGCACGCGTGTCCAGTCCAGTGCAGTACAGTACAGTACAGTAAGCGCGACGCTAGAAGACGACGGTCGCTTTGGCGAATGTGCGCACACGTGTTTGTGTGTGTCGGTGATGTGGTCCGATCCGTCGCCTCTGGGAAAACTGTCGATCGGCGCGGTACACCGGCATCACGCAACGGTACGTCTTGAACACCCGTCATACCGTCGCGCTGAGAACGGTTACCGAAAGGTGAACCTCTGTGATCGGTCGAATGTCTGGGCAGAACGTGAGGAGAGAATGGTGGAGGAAAGGACAGAGGGGAAGAAAAAAAGTAGAGAGAGAGAAAAAAGAAAAAAAACCAAACAAACGGAGAAACGCGGTGTAGAGCAACGGAACGTTCCCGTGTCGGAGGTGTATTGTAGCCGCACTGAAATGCGTGTAACGGCGCGGCGGCAAGTGTCTGCCGTGGTGAACGTTACCTTTGACGGCCTGAATTGTGTGCGTTTGCGTTGCGTTGCTTTGCTTTGCTTCCGGATGTGTATGTAACGTTCGTTGAGATGGTTCTGAGGAAGAATGTACGACAGTGCCCGTGCCGTCTATGTTCGTGTGCAAAGCCATTGTGTGTGTACGGAATGATGTCTGTAGGTGTTAGTGAACATGTTTTACCAGTGGGGGGAAATGATCGTCGATGGTTGCCGTCACGGTCGAGACAACGCACGCACCCTCCCTCCCTCCCTCCCTCCCTCCCTACATGAAGGTGTCGAGAAAGTGTGTTAACTGGGGTTTGTTTGTCTTTCGTTAAAGGGAAGGGACGAGAGGAGAGAGAGAGAGAGAGAGAGAAGCGAAGTGGGGATAGTGCGTTCATTTTGTGTGTGTGTGTGTGTTGTTTCGAGAATTGCGTCCGGGAATGGCGGTGGGCGTGCCTGCATGTGGCCCGGAAGGCTGTTCGTTTCGCGGTAGTGTGTGGACAGGGGAGGGGCACGCGTAACGCTGCTGGCATGGCATGGCATGGCATTCGGGAGATGGGAGGGGGCAAACGAAGAAAACAAGAAGCGGGGGCTATAAAGACGGGGAGGGGCGCGGTGTGGGTGGCTTGCGCTGCGCTCGGCTGGCGCGTGCGGCGTTGTTTTTGTGCAAAAGAAGAGAAAACGAATGGGTTGCCGTGGAGGGGGCCGTTGTTGTGTTGTGGTGTAGCCGCAGACGCGGCTGTCAGTGAACGTGGTGAGACGACGGATGCGGGAGGGGCGGGGGCGGTGGTGAGAGCGGGGAAAACACTAGAAGAAGGAGAAAAACGCTGCAACCAACATAAAATGAGGCGTTTGTAACCTGCCAGCAACAAAACAACAACAAAAAAAAGGTCTATCAACATTGAATGTAAATGGAAATGGACCCAAGTGTAACCTCCCCGCACAAATAGTCGTAAGTAAGTGAGTGCGTGAATGATGATAAAAATGTGCCAGAATGTTGTTAACGTCCTAGAAAATGAACGAACGAAGATTGATGGGAAACGCGCGATAATATGATGAATGGAAATAATGAACCATGAACATCTCAAGAGACATAATTGAAAACCCGATAAACGTTGTAAGGGCAGCGCTGGCTGACCTTCGGCCCTGTATTCTGAAACGTCCCCCTTTGAACAACAATGTATACAAAACTGCGCTTAAAGTGACACACTATATTTTGAGCGCAACGCAATCTGACTATCAAAGATCCCTGCAAAAGAATGGCCCTGAGTAACATTAAAGTACACCTTTCGGAAATCACTTACCTCACAAAAATCGTCATTACTCGAAGTACGGCAATACAGCGAGCACCACTACTGCCAGCTAAATAAGAGATTCAAACTACGGAGGGCACTAACTACTGATAGGGATAGTTAGCAAAGTAAAGATTTTAATAGAGAACAACAAACAATGTATTTACCCTTAATATCATCACAAGTCATAATATATGTAATTTGAAAAGTCCGCCATATCTCTCCTCACATGCACCAGTGCTGGCGGCTCACCCCTAACTGCGCAACGGTACGCGCTGTTCACATCCAGCTATAGCAGGTTCATATGACAACAATGCAAACTGGCCACTGACTGCACACGGCACAGGCAGTGATTTTCACACAGAGCGCTACGTGGCATTACCAATAAAAAAAAATGTAAACAAACAGCCTACGTACAAATCAGAATAAAAAACAAAAAAAAAGAGCAAAAGATCGTTACGTCAATGAAAAAAAAAGGCAAAAGAGGAAACAAACTGCATCTATATGTGCTCTTAACTGTAGATACCTGTACACAGCTTCGTGCAATGAATGCCGGCTCACATTTAATTTTTTGATTGTTGGAGGAAATATTCTTTAAATGGAAATGAATGGTTTTACCTTTAAAAAAAAGTTACTTTGGAAACAAAGTATTATTGGGGCATTTTGTTGTGAAGAAAATAGTTACAATTGACATACATTATTAGATTTGCGCAATGCAGCTTCATTACCTTACCTTTTATAACAATATGCATCGTCCCGAACGGAGACCAGAGTCGCGAGAAGAGCACGCCGCCGCCCGCTCAGTACAATCGTCCACTCGCTAATACTGTCGTCGACTGACTACGACCTCTCCCGACCCGCCACATAGAGATGACAACTGTTCCTGCCGACCCGCTACGTGCCACTAGTGTCGTGTGGCGCAGACTAGCGACGATAAGAAACTCTCTGGTCAGAGATTGTGTGGTGCCTCGCCATCGCTGGTAATGAGTACATAGGTGTTTGAGCGCGCGTACCGGAACACGCAGTGCGGAGCCCAGAGACTGTGTTGTCGAGGCCGTCGACGCAGTGCATGTCGGTCGGTCGAGTGCGTGCGGGAGGGCAGAGAGGCAGCGTCGGCACGGAGATGCACGCACGGGGGCTGCGGCGTGGCGCGTTTGCGGTAGGCGCCTTTGGTGGCAACGGCCGGGACAAGCAGCGGTGTATGGTGTGGTGCGGGCCGGACAGGGGCGGCGGAGGAGGAGGAGGCGGCGGCGCGACGATGGCATTGGGGCGGAAACGGGGACGGCGACGGCGGATGTTGAGAGGCGTCACGCGCGGACCGACACAGACGCACAGATAGATAGATAGGAAGAAGAAGGGGCGGCTGGTGAGTGCAATTTAGGCGGTAGACACAAGAGGTCGGCACGGCATTTGCGTGATGTGGCGTTGTGACGGGGTGTGCTCGCTTGCCTCGTTTTGTTGATGCGCGCAGGAAGATGTGCAGAGCAGCGGCGGGCGGCTCGGTTCGGTTTGGCCCGGCGGGCCGCGCTGTTGTCGCGGACGTGAGCGCCCCCTGGCGGGTGGCCGGAGGCGGCGCGGCGTGTTGGACGTGTGGCTGGCGGCAGTGCACAATTGCGAGTGGCTGGCGGTGTGGCGGTTGGCGCGTCGGGCGGCCGAGAGAGAGGAGAGGTATGTGTTTGCGGGCGCGTTTGCTGCGCGGCGTCGTGCAGGGAGGGCGGGCGCTTGTCGACTGTGAGTGTGTGTGACTGTGTGGCGAATTGGCGGCGTTGTGCTCCGGCCGAAGGCGTCGGGGAAAGGAGAGTTGGTCGTGATGTCATGTCGCGCCGTGTCATGTCTGCGAAACGGCTGCCGAGAGGTGTGGTGGTAGCGAGCCGGTCGGTGTCAGTGCGATGGGAATGTGCGTTTGGCGGTTTCGGTGTGCTTTTTGCGGCGTGAGAGTGGGGCGGGCGGGCAGGCGTGCTGTTGTTGGTTCCTTGTGTCTTGTGTGTAGCTTGATGGCAACGTGGAAGGACGCCTGTTTCCAGCCGTGCGTGTGGTTGTCGACGTTGACTGGTTTGGGGCGTGCCGTTGCACGTGCGTGTTTGGGTCGTTGGTGTGGTTTTGGCTGGCTGGCTGGCTGGCTGGCTGTGTGTACGGTGGATAGTGCAGTAGTTGTGTCGTTGCCACGGGCGTCGGGTGCGGCTGCGCGTAGTGGCGGAAAGGTGTCGCGTGACTTTGTGAATGGAGTGGGGCGGGGAAAGGAGCAGCGTGCCGCTGCGTCGTGGCCGTTAGCCAGAGGCTGTGCTTTGATAGTTTTGTGGACGGTTCGTGCGAGGCGATTTGTTGCCTGCCCTATGTTTGTTTGTTGTTTTTGGAGACGACGACTGGTTGGTGGCGTGCGCGCGAGCGAAGTGGCGGTGTGCGTTTCCCGTGCCGACTGCCGACTGCCGGCTGGCGACAGGTGCGCCGTCGGTGGGGTGGGTGGCCGGCACAAGTAGAGGCGGCGGCGTCGTTGCGGTGTGTTTGTGTTGTCGGCGACAGCTGTTTGTGCGGTGCGTGTGAATGGTGGTGCAAACGTGTGCTGGCGTTGAGGCTGCGACCGCGGCGTGTTGTTGGTTGATGTTGAACAGCGGCTGTGTGCGGTGGTGGTGTTGCCGCACGTGCATCCGGCCCGGCGCGGAAAGCGCAGTTGCGGCGGCCCTTCGGTGCCAGCCACGTCGCGTGAGCGGCGGGTTGCTCTGGTCGACACGTGGTGCTCTGGTTTGTTGTTTGGTGCCCTTTGGCCGGTGGGTGGTCCGTGTGTCTCGGTATCTGGTCGTGGTCGTGCTGCCCGTTTGTCGGCGTTGTCTGTGGCTTCGCTTTTGTTTTTGTTTTTGCGGCGTGCCGACGACCCGACGCGACCTTTACACCCAAAGTGTGGCGCCCGAAGGTGAACCAACGTAATCCGACCTCGGCGCTTAAGCTCTAAGCCTAAGCTGAGCGAACCGAACCTGTGTAGCGTTGCGTAGCGTGAGGTGAGGTGCGGTGAGGTCAGCCTCAGCGCCAAGTAAGCCAAGCTGTCCGGCCGTGAGGTGGGTGGGTAGGTAGGTGCGGCTGCTGCGGCCACCTGACGCCCGACGTGTGTTTGAATGCTTAACCTAAGTTTGAGGCTTAACCTAACCCAAGTGGCCTTAACCTAACCTAACCTAACCTCGGACGCCCGACGTGTGGTTTGAATGCTTAACCTAAGTTTGACGCTTAACCTAACACCGACCCTTAACCTAACCCAAGTGCCCCTAACCTAACCTAACCTAACCTTAATGTAACGTAACGTAACCTAACCTCTGACGCCTGACGTGTGTTTTGAATGCTTAACCTAACCCAAGTGCCCTTAACCTAACCCACGTCCACCGAACCTAACCGAGACGTGTGAACCTAATGTCTAACTCGTAACGCGTGATGTTGGCTGTCGTGTGTGCTGACGGCAGATTGGGTTGGTCTGTAGTTGCGGATTTCGGTTTGCCTCGGGCGAGGGGTTGGCTCGTAAGCGGCGAGGGGCGCTCCGGCGGAGCATGTTGCTTTGCAGGCGGCGCCCGTTTTTTGCGGCGGGCACAATTGAAATTGTTGGGAAACGAACGAAAGGGCTGTGAATGTTGGCGGGCGAGAGGAGGAGGACGTGGCCCGACGGCTGCGGGCCGATCGGGAAACGGTGGGAGGGCGATGGGGCGGCGGAGGTGCGTTTGCACGGCCGTCATCGCCGCACGCCTCCTCTTGTGTGGCTGTGGCGCCGGCCGCGCTGGCCGGGCTGCCGCGGCGACGGTGTGGGGCCTTTGCCGAAGGTTTGGCCATTGTGGCCGGTCGCCGGCTGGGGCTGTGGGGGCGGCATTTGGGCGTGGGCGGCGATTCTCGGCGGGCCGACCCAGGCTGTAGCGCGCGGTGGCTGCAGTTTGGCCGTGGTTTGCGGCGCTGCCGTGGCGACTGGTTGGCGACTGTGGTGTGGCTGTGTGTAGCCCCATCCTCGGTGGTTTGAAAGGCGCGGGTGGTTGTGGCGCAGGTGTGGGGCTGCTCCGCACAGGCTGTCGGACGTTGGGCGGTAGCAAGCGCGGGAGGCGCGGCGCGGCGGCGCGCAGAGTGGCGGCCGCTCTCTCGGCCGTCCGCGCCCGCCCGCGACACTGGCTGGGCCTGTGGCGCGAGGCGGCTATTCCTCTGCTGTGCGCTCCGCTCGCTGCGTGTCTCTTCTCGCTCTCGCTGCTCGCTGTGTTGTGTGTTAACGCGCGTCGTCGAAATGGCAGATCAGGCGGCTACGAACGAGACTGCTGCGGCACCCGCCGCCACCGGCACTACGAAGAAGGCAAAGTCTGCGTCGTCTGCGAAGAAGCCGCGCGCCAAGCCTGCGCACCCGCGCACCTCTGAGATGGTGACGGCCGCCATCAAGAGTCTGAAGGAGCGCGGCGGATCGTCGCTGCAGGCGATCAAGAAGTACATTGCCGCGCACTACAAGCTGGACGCGGAGAAGCTGGCGCCGTTTATCAAGAAGTACCTCAAGTCGGCCGTGGTGGCGGGCGAGCTGGTGCAGACGAAGGGGAAGGGCGCGTCCGGCTCTTTCAAGCTTGCCGGCGCCGGCGGCGGGGCGGCTGAGGGCGGCAAGGCTCGTGCTGGCGGTGCCAAGAAGAAGCGCGCCGCTCCGGCCAGCAAGGAGAAGAAGGGTGCCCGTGCGGCCGGCGCAAAGAAGGCTGGTGGCGTGAAGGCGGCGACTGGTCGGAAGGCGGGCGCCGCCAAGAAGGCGTCTGCGGCGTCGGCCGCTCCCGCCGGTGCGAAGAAGGCGGCTGCTGCCAAGCCGGCCAAGGCCAAGTCGCCGTCGAAGGCGAAGAAGGCCGCCAAGGTTCCGACGAAGAAGCCGAAGGCGCCGCGCCCGAAGAAGGCGACGACGCCGTCTAAGGCGAAGGCGTCGCCCAAGAAGAAGAAGTAGAGGAGAAGAAGAAAGGAATGGGAAAGGAAAGGAAGGGTTGGCGGTTGACTCCGTCGTCCCCACCCCCCCCCCCGTCCCCGTCGTCTAGTGGCGCGCAAGAGACGCGCGGCCCAAAACGGCCCTTCTCAGGGCCATCAAAGCACGTCGGGAAGGTTTTGATTGTCGTGTTGCGGTGTGGTTGTGCCGTCTGGCGTTTCTGTATGCCCGTGTGTGGATACTGTTTGCGTGCCGTGGTGGTTGGATTGCGGGGGGTCGGTGGCGGGTGCGGGCGGCGGTAGCGGTTGCTTGTCGCCGTTTTTGGTCGCGGCCGGCCGACGGTTGGTTTGTGTCATGTTGTTTGAATACTTTGGTTTGTCTGTCTGTTTGCCTGCCTTCTCCTCGGATGTGTCTTGTCTTGGTTGTGTGTGTGTTCTTGCAACGGGGGCGGGGGACGTTGAGATGTGGAAAGGGTCGGTGGCGTTGGACGAGCCTGCGTGCCTGGCTGGCCGTTGGTGCGGGTTTTTTGTTTTGTTTGTTTGTTTCGAAACGAAGCGGCGGCCGGCCAGCCACCCGTGTGGTTGACGGCGTCGGCCGATGGGTGTTGTGCGCTTTGAGCGCCGCGCCGGGGAGGGATGATGTTGATTGATTGTTGCGCGCGCCAGCAAGCTGGCAGAGGAGAGCGGCTGTGGCGGACGGACGGGAAGTGGAAGCGGTGTTTTGTCTTTGGTTCTCTGGTTGTGGGGCGAGAGGCGACCGACAAAGTTTGCTCGCGACGGAGTGATGTTAGTGGCCCTTAAAAGGGCCGTTTTGTTTGTTTGCGTGCGTGGGCGGTGCCCAGCGGCTGGCGCGGTGTTTAGGCGCGCTCGCCGCGGATGCGGCGCGCGAGCTGGATGTCCTTGGGCATGATGGTGACGCGCTTGGCGTGGATTGCGCACAGGTTGGTGTCTTCGAAGAGGCCGACGAGGTAGGCCTCGCTGGCCTCCTGCAGGGCCATGACCGCGGAGCTCTGGAAGCGCAGGTCGGTCTTGAAGTCCTGGGCGATCTCGCGCACTAGGCGCTGGAATGGCAGCTTGCGGATGAGCAGCTCTGTGCTCTTCTGGTAGCGCCTGATTTCTCGCAGGGCGACGGTGCCCGGCCTGTAGCGGTGGGGCTTCTTGACGCCGCCGGTGGCGGGCGCGCTCTTCCTCGCCGCCTTGGTGGCGAGCTGTTTGCGCGGCGCCTTTCCGCCGGTGGACTTGCGGGCCGTTTGCTTTGTGCGGGCCATAGCGGTAGCGGAGCGGCGTGGAGGCGAGCGAGGTGCTGCGTCGGGTGCTGCCTTGACGACACGGGCGCGCGCCACTCACTCACTTCTACTAGCGAGCAATCCTATGCTCGAGATGGTGCAGTGTAAGCATCTAGGTGCTATTCCTGCTGAAATTGACGTGCTGGTACGAGAGGGTACTGGCTTATTCGGGCTGGCCTGTCGGATGCGTAGCATCCATTGGCTGTAGGGGTCGTGGGTTATCTACGAAATCTTTATTTCGTAGAATGTATTGAACCATAGCCTCCTTGGTGAGGTTCTCTCCGAGCTTTCCGAGTTCCATGAGTTCCTGGTAAGCTGGATGCGGGCGCGCGCCAGCCACCGTGGTGCGCTTATATGCCCTCGGTTGCGCGTGGTGGGGGGAGGGCGGGCCAGAGTCTATATAGGGGGGCTGGCGCGTGCGCTGGGCGCAGACCGTAGCCGACTCGCTAGCGCCGGGTGAGGAGCCAGCCGCTGCAGCAGACGTTTTGCTTGCCTGAGCTTTTTTGAGGATTTAGAAGAGATGACTGGCCGCGGCAAGGGAGGAAAGGGGCTCGGCAAGGGTGGCGCCAAGCGGCACCGCAAGGTGTTGCGCGACAACATCCAGGGCATCACGAAGCCCGCGATCCGCCGCCTGGCTCGCAGGGGCGGCGTGAAGCGCATCTCTGGTCTGATCTACGAGGAGACCCGCGGAGTGCTGAAGGTGTTCCTGGAGAACGTGATCCGCGACGCGGTGACGTACACTGAGCACGCCAAGCGCAAGACTGTGACGGCCATGGACGTGGTGTACGCCCTGAAGAGGCAGGGGCGCACCCTGTACGGTTTCGGCGGTTAGGCGCGTCGCAGCCGGTGTGCTGTGCCGCGTTGGCCTTCCCGCGGCCGTGGGAGAGACGAAAACGGCCCTTTTCAGGGCCACCACACTGTTCGGAAATTGAAAAGTGCGAAAGAGTCTGTGTTGTTGCTGCGTGTGTTGCCTGCCTGCCTGCCTGCCTGCCTTCTTTCTTTCATTCTTCATTTCGTTTTCGTTTGACTGACGTGACGTGACTGGGAGAAAGGAAAGGAAGCGGGTCTTGTGGCTGTGTGTGCGAGAGAGGGCGTTTTGTGTTTGCTTTGTTTATCGATCGATGGAGATGCCGGGCTGTGTGTTGTTGTTGTTGTTGTTGTTGTTGTGCGAGAGGCGGTGAATATTTGCGCGGTTTGGCTGTGTGTGTTTGCGGCGGCGTTGGAGTTGCCGAGGCAAGGCGTGCCGATAGGCGGCCGGATCAGCTGTTTCGTTTGTTTGGGGCGCGCGGGAGTGGAGGGCGGTGTGTCGACACGCTCCTCTCGCAGTGGTCATTATTGCTGTCGTTGTCTTGTCGTTTGGAAGGCGACTGTGCGTGCGTGGAGGTGCTTGAGGCAAACGAAACAAAACAAGGTGTGTGTGTGTGTGTGTGTGTGTGTGTGTTGGGCCACACGGGCTGTGGACGACAAGATGGCGGCGGCTCTTCTTGTTCTTCTCTCTTTTAGTCCTCTTACCGTTAGAGGGGGAGTTGGTGGAGGTTATTGTCGCCTGTGGACATTTGCTCCTCTTTTCTGTGTGTTGTTCTTATCTTCGGTACTGTGCTTGTTTTCGGACGTTGCTGTTTGTTGAGAGTGATTATGTGTTCTGTCTGTGCTACTGCTGGAGCAGCGACTCTCGGGTCTTGCACATCTGTCCCTGTGGTGTTCATATCGCCCAAGGGTCAAGACGTAACAGTCATTTTCTGACTTCCGCGCGGTGGCGTAGAACGCTTGTGCCAGGGCGCGGAATCGTGTTGTGAGTGGTTCTATGCAGGTCTGCCGCGGGGACGTGTAAGGCCCGTCGTAGAGCGCTCTGCTTTGGACCCTTCTGTAGGCGATGCATCGTCGATCTGGCTGCACAGCCCCATACAGGGCGCGCATATTCCAGTATCGCTACGCCTGTTGCGGGGTCGAGGGAACAGGGTACAGGATCTGCATCCTGGCGTGAGCGTTTGTGCCAAGTTCCCCTATGTGACACTTGGATGTCAGGCGTGACACCGAGGTACCTCGCAGAATTTCTCCCCCCTGCAATCGTAGCAGTTGGTATGGTCTTGTTGCCGGCGGCGGCTGTGGAAGTGAAGTTAAAGTAAAGTGCGGCGAGGACGACTGCAATTTTGCTTTGGACGTAGGTTTGTGTGGTGGCCCTGAAAAGGGCCGATTGTTGTGAGCCGGGCCGGCAAAGCGCGTTGCGTGCAGGGGAGCACGCAGCGCTGCTGGGCGGCGGGTCCGCGTGCCGATTGCCTGGCCTCTCTGTTTAGGCCTTCTTCTCGGTCTTCTTTGGCAGCAGGACGGCCTGGATGTTGGGCAGGACACCACCCTGTGCGATGGTGACGCCCGACAGGAGCTTGTTGAGCTCCTCGTCGTTGCGGATGGCAAGCTGCAGGTGGCGCGGGATGATGCGCGTCTTCTTGTTGTCGCGGGCCGCGTTTCCGGCCAGCTCGAGCACCTCAGCCGCGAGGTACTCCATGACGGCGGCGAGGTAGACGGGCGCCCCGGCGCCGACGCGCTCGGCGTAGTTTCCCTTGCGCAGGAGGCGGTGGATTCTGCCGACCGGGAACTGGAGCCCGGCCCTGCTGGAGCGGGACTTTGACTTGCCCTTGACTTTGCCTCCCTTTCCGCGTCCGGACATGGCGATGGGCTGTGGTGTGAAAACGAGACGAGACGAAGGACGGTGCGAGCCGCAGCGAGTCGAGCAGCGGAGTGGCGGCGCCGCCAGGGGTGGGGGTCCTTTATGCTCTCGGGTGCGGCGGCCGGTTGCGCTCGCGGCCCATTGGTCGGCGGCCGCAACGGGGCGAGCTGGTAAAGGTGCGGCGGCGGGGCGCGCTGGGTGCCACTGTGTGGGGAGACGCTGACTAGAGCGGAGCGCTTGCTACTGGTGTTGCTGCCGTACGTTCACGTTCTTGTTTGAGATGCCGCCCAAGACTAGCGGGAAGGCCGCCAAGAAGGCTGGCAAGGCTCAGAAGAACATTTCGAAGGGCGACAAGAAGAAGAAGCGCAAGAGGAAGGAGAGCTATGCCATCTACATCTACAAGGTGCTGAAGCAGGTGCACCCTGACACGGGCATCTCGTCGAAGGCGATGAGCATCATGAACAGCTTCGTGAACGACATTTTCGAGCGCATCGCGGCCGAGGCGTCCCGCCTGGCGCACTACAACAAGCGCTCGACCATCACGTCCCGCGAGATCCAGACCGCTGTGCGGCTGTTGCTGCCTGGCGAGCTGGCCAAGCACGCCGTGAGCGAGGGCACGAAGGCGGTGACCAAGTACACGAGCTCCAAGTAAGGAGGTGGCTCTGGAATGGAAGGAGAGAAGGCTCCTCCGTTGCGAGAGCGGCAAAAACGGCCCTTTTCAGGGCCACCAAATGGCCTTTGCGGGAAGGGCGGAATTGTTGTTGTTGTTGTTTTGTGTGTGAGTGGGTGGACGGCGGCAATAGCTACCGCTTTGGTTGCGACGCGACGGGGTGGGGTGGCCGATGCGATGAATTTGATTGATGGGGGCGCGTCGCGTGTTGCGGGGTACGGCCACGGTGTGACGTGGAATGGAGGCACGTGCGCACAACTCGTTGGTGTTACCTGTCTGCGAGGTGGGGGAAGTGCGATCGGTGATGTGTCCTTTGGATGGAGGTGCCGGTTAGTTACGTGACGGATGGAAACGAAACGCGATTGTTGGGAATGTCAGTGTGTAACGACGGCCGTTTTTTCGGGTCGGTTTGCACGCCATACATGGCGAGGGTGAGATGTGTCTGTAAATGCTGCAGCGTGGAGGCGTGTGAGTGACGTTTAAATGAACGCGCATTGAGACACCAATGTGTATTGCATTGTACGGGCGACACGCACGATGATGTACCTTCCCTCCGACTCTGATTTCGATAGTCGTGTCTGACTGACTGTGTCTGCTTGTGCGTACGACGCACGCACACCGACGTCGTCATTGAAGATGCATGCACGCGTGTCCAGTCCAGTGCAGTACAGTACAGTACAGTAAGCGCGACGCTAGAAGACGACGGTCGCTTTGGCGAATGTGCGCACACGTGTTTGTGTGTGTCGGTGATGTGGTCCGATCCGTCGCCTCTGGGAAACTGTCGATCGGCGCGGTACACCGGCATCACGCAACGGTACGTCTTGAACACCCGTCATACCGTCGCGCTGAGAACGGTTACCGAAAGGTGAACCTCTGTGATCGGTCGAATGTCTGGGCAGAACGTGAGGAGAGAATGGTGGAGGAAAGGACAGAGGGGAAGAAAAAAAGTAGAGAGAGAGAAAAAAGAAAAAAAAACCAAACAAAACGGAGAAACGCGGTGTAGAGCAACGGAACGTTCCCGTGTCGGAGGTGTATTGTAGCCGCACTGAAATGCGTGTAACGGCGCGGCGGCAAGTGTCTGCCGTGGTGAACGTTACCTTTGACGGCTGAATTGTGTGCGTTGCGTTGCGTTGCTTTGCTTTGCTTTCCCGGATGTGTATGTAACGTTCGTTGAGATGGTTCTGAGGAAGAATGTACGACAGTGCCCGTGCCGTCTATGTTCGTGTGCAAAGCCATTGTGTGTGTACGGAATGATGTCTGTAGGTGTTAGTGAACATGTTTTACCAGTGGGGGAAATGGATCGTCGATGGTTGCCGTCACGGTCGAGACAACGCACGCACCCTCCCTCCCTCCCTCCCTCCCTCCCTACATGAAGGTGTCGAGAAAGTGTGTTAACTGGGGTTTGTTTGTCTTTCGTTAAAGGGAAGGGACGAGAGAGAGAGAGAGAAGCGAAGTGGGGATAGTGCGTTCATTTTGTGTGTGTGTGTGTGTTGTTTCGAGAATTGCGTCCGGGAATGGCGGTGGGCGTGCCCTGCATGTGGCCCGGAAGGCTGTTCGTTTCGCGGTAGTGTGTGGACAGGGGAGGGGCACGCGTAACGCTGCTGGCATGGCATGGCATGGCATTCGGGAGATGGGAGGGGGCAAACGAAGAAAACAAGAAGCGGGGGCTATAAAGACGGGGAGGGGCGCGGTGTGGGTGGCTTGCGCTGCGCTCGGCTGGCGCGTGCGGCGTTGTTTTTGTGCAAAAGAAGAGAAAACGAATGGGTTGCCGGGAGGGGGCCGTTGTTGTGTTGTGGTGTAGCCGCAGACGCGGCTGTCAGTGAACGTGGTGAGACCGACGGATGCGGGAGGGGCGGGGGCGGTGGTGAGAGCGGGGAAAACACTAGAAGAAGGAGAAAAACGCTGCAACCAACATAAAATGAGGCGTTTGTAACCTGCCAGCAACAAAACAACAACAAAAAAAAGGTCTATCAACATTGAATGTAAATGGAAATGGACCCAAGTGTAACCTCCCCGCACAAATAGTCGTAAGTAAGTGAGTGCGTGAATGATGATAAAAATGTGCCAGAATGTTGTTAACGTCCCTAGAAAATGAACGAACGAAGATTGATGGGAAACGCGCGATAATATGATGAATGGAAATAATGAACCATGAACATCTCAAGAGACATAATTGAAAACCCGATAAACGTTGTAAGGGCAGCGCTGGCTGACCTTCGGCCCTGTATTCTGAAACGTCCCCCTTTGAACAACAATGTATACAAAACTGCGCTTAAAGTGACACACTATATTTTGAGCGCAACGCAATCTGACTATCAAAGATCCCTGCAAAAGAATGGCCCTGAGTAACATTAAAGTACACCTTTCGGAAATCACTTACCTCACAAAAATCGTCATTACTCGAAGTACGGCAATACAGCGAGCACCACTACTGCCAGCTAAATAAGAGATTCAAACTACGGAGGGCACTAACTACTGATAGGGATAGTTAGCAAAGTAAAGATTTTAATAGAGAACAACAAACAATGTATTTACCCTTAATATCATCACAAGTCATAATATATGTAATTTGAAAAGTCCGCCATATCTCTCCTCACATGCACCAGTGCTGGCGGCTCACCCCTAACTGCGCAACGGTACGCGCTGTTCACATCCAGCTATAGCAGGTTCATATGACAACAATGCAAACTGGCCACTGACTGCACACGGCACAGGCAGTGATTTTCACACAGAGCGCTACGTGGCATTACCAATAAAAAAAAATGTAAACAAACAGCCTACGTACAAATCAGAATAAAAAACAAAAAAAAAGAGCAAAAGATCGTTACGTCAATGAAAAAAAAAGGCAAAAGAGGAAACAAACTGCATCTATATGTGCTCTTAACTGTAGATACCTGTACACAGCTTCGTGCAATGAATGCCGGCTCACATTTAATTTTTTGATTGTTGGAGGAAATATTCTTTAAATGGAAATGAATGGTTTTACCTTTAAAAAAAAGTTACTTTGGAAACAAAGTATTATTGGGGCATTTTGTTGTGAAGAAAATAGTTACAATTGACATACATTATTAGATTTGCGCAATGCAGCTTCATTACCTTACCTTTTATAACAATATGCATCGTCCCGAACGGAGACCAGAGTCGCGAGAAGAGCACGCCGCCGCCCGCTCAGTACAATCGTCCACTCGCTAATACTGTCGTCGACTGACTACGACCTCTCCCGACCCGCCACATAGAGATGACAACTGTTCCTGCCGACCCGCTACGTGCCACTAGTGTCGTGTGGCGCAGACTAGCGACGATAAGAAACTCTCTGGTCAGAGATTGTGTGGTGCCTCGCCATCGCTGGTAATGAGTACATAGGTGTTTGAGCGCGCGTACCGGAACACGCAGTGCGGAGCCCAGAGACTGTGTTGTCGAGGCCGTCGACGCAGTGCATGTCGGTCGGTCGAGTGCGTGCGGGAGGGCAGAGAGGCAGCGTCGGCACGGAGATGCACGCACGGGGGCTGCGGCGTGGCGCGTTTGCGGTAGGCGCCTTTGGTGGCAACGGCCGGGACAAGCAGCGGTGTATGGTGTGGTGCGGGCCGGACAGGGGCGGCGGAGGAGGAGGAGGCGGCGGCGCGACGATGGCATTGGGGCGGAAACGGGGACGGCGACGGCGGATGTTGAGAGGCGTCACGCGCGGACCGACACAGACGCACAGATAGATAGATAGGAAGAAGAAGGGGCGGCTGGTGAGTGCAATTTAGGCGGTAGACACAAGAGGTCGGCACGGCATTTGCGTGATGTGGCGTTGTGACGGGGTGTGCTCGCTTGCCTCGTTTTGTTGATGCGCGCAGGAAGATGTGCAGAGCAGCGGCGGGCGGCTCGGTTCGGTTTGGCCCGGCGGGCCGCGCTGTTGTCGCGGACGTGAGCGCCCCCTGGCGGGTGGCCGGAGGCGGCGCGGCGTGTTGGACGTGTGGCTGGCGGCAGTGCACAATTGCGAGTGGCTGGCGGTGTGGCGGTTGGCGCGTCGGGCGGCCGAGAGAGAGGAGAGGTATGTGTTTGCGGGCGCGTTTGCTGCGCGGCGTCGTGCAGGGAGGGCGGGCGCTTGTCGACTGTGAGTGTGTGTGACTGTGTGGCGAATTGGCGGCGTTGTGCTCCGGCCGAAGGCGTCGGGGAAAGGAGAGTTGGTCGTGATGTCATGTCGCGCCGTGTCATGTCTGCGAAACGGCTGCCGAGAGGTGTGGTGGTAGCGAGCCGGTCGGTGTCAGTGCGATGGGAATGTGCGTTTGGCGGTTTCGGTGTGCTTTTTGCGGCGTGAGAGTGGGGCGGGCGGGCAGGCGTGCTGTTGTTGGTTCCTTGTGTCTTGTGTGTAGCTTGATGGCAACGTGGAAGGACGCCTGTTTCCAGCCGTGCGTGTGGTTGTCGACGTTGACTGGTTTGGGGCGTGCCGTTGCACGTGCGTGTTTGGGTCGTTGGTGTGGTTTTGGCTGGCTGGCTGGCTGGCTGGCTGTGTGTACGGTGGATAGTGCAGTAGTTGTGTCGTTGCCACGGGCGTCGGGTGCGGCTGCGCGTAGTGGCGGAAAGGTGTCGCGTGACTTTGTGAATGGAGTGGGGCGGGGAAAGGAGCAGCGTGCCGCTGCGTCGTGGCCGTTAGCCAGAGGCTGTGCTTTGATAGTTTTGTGGACGGTTCGTGCGAGGCGATTTGTTGCCTGCCCTATGTTTGTTTGTTGTTTTTGGAGACGACGACTGGTTGGTGGCGTGCGCGCGAGCGAAGTGGCGGTGTGCGTTTCCCGTGCCGACTGCCGACTGCCGGCTGGCGACAGGTGCGCCGTCGGTGGGGTGGGTGGCCGGCACAAGTAGAGGCGGCGGCGTCGTTGCGGTGTGTTTGTGTTGTCGGCGACAGCTGTTTGTGCGGTGCGTGTGAATGGTGGTGCAAACGTGTGCTGGCGTTGAGGCTGCGACCGCGGCGTGTTGTTGGTTGATGTTGAACAGCGGCTGTGTGCGGTGGTGGTGTTGCCGCACGTGCATCCGGCCCGGCGCGGAAAGCGCAGTTGCGGCGGCCCTTCGGTGCCAGCCACGTCGCGTGAGCGGCGGGTTGCTCTGGTCGACACGTGGTGCTCTGGTTTGTTGTTTGGTGCCCTTTGGCCGGTGGGTGGTCCGTGTGTCTCGGTATCTGGTCGTGGTCGTGCTGCCCGTTTGTCGGCGTTGTCTGTGGCTTCGCTTTTGTTTTTGTTTTTGCGGCGTGCCGACGACCCGACGCGACCTTTACACCCAAAGTGTGGCGCCCGAAGGTGAACCAACGTAATCCGACCTCGGCGCTTAAGCTCTAAGCCTAAGCTGAGCGAACCGAACCTGTGTAGCGTTGCGTAGCGTGAGGTGAGGTGCGGTGAGGTCAGCCTCAGCGCCAAGTAAGCCAAGCTGTCCGGCCGTGAGGTGGGTGGGTAGGTAGGTGCGGCTGCTGCGGCCACCTGACGCCCGACGTGTGTTTGAATGCTTAACCTAAGTTTGAGGCTTAACCTAACCCAAGTGGCCTTAACCTAACCTAACCTAACCTCGGACGCCCGACGTGTGGTTTGAATGCTTAACCTAAGTTTGACGCTTAACCTAACACCGACCCTTAACCTAACCCAAGTGCCCCTAACCTAACCTAACCTAACCTTAATGTAACGTAACGTAACCTAACCTCTGACGCCTGACGTGTGTTTTGAATGCTTAACCTAACCCAAGTGCCCTTAACCTAACCCACGTCCACCGAACCTAACCGAGACGTGTGAACCTAATGTCTAACTCGTAACGCGTGATGTTGGCTGTCGTGTGTGCTGACGGCAGATTGGGTTGGTCTGTAGTTGCGGATTTCGGTTTGCCTCGGGCGAGGGGTTGGCTCGTAAGCGGCGAGGGGCGCTCCGGCGGAGCATGTTGCTTTGCAGGCGGCGCCCGTTTTTTGCGGCGGGCACAATTGAAATTGTTGGGAAACGAACGAAAGGGCTGTGAATGTTGGCGGGCGAGAGGAGGAGGACGTGGCCCGACGGCTGCGGGCCGATCGGGAAACGGTGGGAGGGCGATGGGGCGGCGGAGGTGCGTTTGCACGGCCGTCATCGCCGCACGCCTCCTCTTGTGTGGCTGTGGCGCCGGCCGCGCTGGCCGGGCTGCCGCGGCGACGGTGTGGGGCCTTTGCCGAAGGTTTGGCCATTGTGGCCGGTCGCCGGCTGGGGCTGTGGGGGCGGCATTTGGGCGTGGGCGGCGATTCTCGGCGGGCCGACCCAGGCTGTAGCGCGCGGTGGCTGCAGTTTGGCCGTGGTTTGCGGCGCTGCCGTGGCGACTGGTTGGCGACTGTGGTGTGGCTGTGTGTAGCCCCATCCTCGGTGGTTTGAAAGGCGCGGGTGGTTGTGGCGCAGGTGTGGGGCTGCTCCGCACAGGCTGTCGGACGTTGGGCGGTAGCAAGCGCGGGAGGCGCGGCGCGGCGGCGCGCAGAGTGGCGGCCGCTCTCTCGGCCGTCCGCGCCCGCCCGCGACACTGGCTGGGCCTGTGGCGCGAGGCGGCTATTCCTCTGCTGTGCGCTCCGCTCGCTGCGTGTCTCTTCTCGCTCTCGCTGCTCGCTGTGTTGTGTGTTAACGCGCGTCGTCGAAATGGCAGATCAGGCGGCTACGAACGAGACTGCTGCGGCACCCGCCGCCACCGGCACTACGAAGAAGGCAAAGTCTGCGTCGTCTGCGAAGAAGCCGCGCGCCAAGCCTGCGCACCCGCGCACCTCTGAGATGGTGACGGCCGCCATCAAGAGTCTGAAGGAGCGCGGCGGATCGTCGCTGCAGGCGATCAAGAAGTACATTGCCGCGCACTACAAGCTGGACGCGGAGAAGCTGGCGCCGTTTATCAAGAAGTACCTCAAGTCGGCCGTGGTGGCGGGCGAGCTGGTGCAGACGAAGGGGAAGGGCGCGTCCGGCTCTTTCAAGCTTGCCGGCGCCGGCGGCGGGGCGGCTGAGGGCGGCAAGGCTCGTGCTGGCGGTGCCAAGAAGAAGCGCGCCGCTCCGGCCAGCAAGGAGAAGAAGGGTGCCCGTGCGGCCGGCGCAAAGAAGGCTGGTGGCGTGAAGGCGGCGACTGGTCGGAAGGCGGGCGCCGCCAAGAAGGCGTCTGCGGCGTCGGCCGCTCCCGCCGGTGCGAAGAAGGCGGCTGCTGCCAAGCCGGCCAAGGCCAAGTCGCCGTCGAAGGCGAAGAAGGCCGCCAAGGTTCCGACGAAGAAGCCGAAGGCGCCGCGCCCGAAGAAGGCGACGACGCCGTCTAAGGCGAAGGCGTCGCCCAAGAAGAAGAAGTAGAGGAGAAGAAGAAAGGAATGGGAAAGGAAAGGAAGGGTTGGCGGTTGACTCCGTCGTCCCCACCCCCCCCCCGTCCCCGTCGTCTAGTGGCGCGCAAGAGACGCGCGGCCCAAAACGGCCCTTCTCAGGGCCATCAAAGCACGTCGGGAAGGTTTTGATTGTCGTGTTGCGGTGTGGTTGTGCCGTCTGGCGTTTCTGTATGCCCGTGTGTGGATACTGTTTGCGTGCCGTGGTGGTTGGATTGCGGGGGGTCGGTGGCGGGTGCGGGCGGCGGTAGCGGTTGCTTGTCGCCGTTTTTGGTCGCGGCCGGCCGACGGTTGGTTTGTGTCATGTTGTTTGAATACTTTGGTTTGTCTGTCTGTTTGCCTGCCTTCTCCTCGGATGTGTCTTGTCTTGGTTGTGTGTGTGTTCTTGCAACGGGGGCGGGGGACGTTGAGATGTGGAAAGGGTCGGTGGCGTTGGACGAGCCTGCGTGCCTGGCTGGCCGTTGGTGCGGGTTTTTTGTTTTGTTTGTTTGTTTCGAAACGAAGCGGCGGCCGGCCAGCCACCCGTGTGGTTGACGGCGTCGGCCGATGGGTGTTGTGCGCTTTGAGCGCCGCGCCGGGGAGGGATGATGTTGATTGATTGTTGCGCGCGCCAGCAAGCTGGCAGAGGAGAGCGGCTGTGGCGGACGGACGGGAAGTGGAAGCGGTGTTTTGTCTTTGGTTCTCTGGTTGTGGGGCGAGAGGCGACCGACAAAGTTTGCTCGCGACGGAGTGATGTTAGTGGCCCTTAAAAGGGCCGTTTTGTTTGTTTGCGTGCGTGGGCGGTGCCCAGCGGCTGGCGCGGTGTTTAGGCGCGCTCGCCGCGGATGCGGCGCGCGAGCTGGATGTCCTTGGGCATGATGGTGACGCGCTTGGCGTGGATTGCGCACAGGTTGGTGTCTTCGAAGAGGCCGACGAGGTAGGCCTCGCTGGCCTCCTGCAGGGCCATGACCGCGGAGCTCTGGAAGCGCAGGTCGGTCTTGAAGTCCTGGGCGATCTCGCGCACTAGGCGCTGGAATGGCAGCTTGCGGATGAGCAGCTCTGTGCTCTTCTGGTAGCGCCTGATTTCTCGCAGGGCGACGGTGCCCGGCCTGTAGCGGTGGGGCTTCTTGACGCCGCCGGTGGCGGGCGCGCTCTTCCTCGCCGCCTTGGTGGCGAGCTGTTTGCGCGGCGCCTTTCCGCCGGTGGACTTGCGGGCCGTTTGCTTTGTGCGGGCCATAGCGGTAGCGGAGCGGCGTGGAGGCGAGCGAGGTGCTGCGTCGGGTGCTGCCTTGACGACACGGGCGCGCGCCAGCCACCGTGGTGCGCTTATATGCCCTCGGTTGCGCGTGGTGGGGGGAGGGCGGGCCAGAGTCTATATAGGGGGGCTGGCGCGTGCGCTGGGCGCAGACCGTAGCCGACTCGCTAGCGCCGGGTGAGGAGCCAGCCGCTGCAGCAGACGTTTTGCTTGCCTGAGCTTTTTTGAGGATTTAGAAGAGATGACTGGCCGCGGCAAGGGAGGAAAGGGGCTCGGCAAGGGTGGCGCCAAGCGGCACCGCAAGGTGTTGCGCGACAACATCCAGGGCATCACGAAGCCCGCGATCCGCCGCCTGGCTCGCAGGGGCGGCGTGAAGCGCATCTCTGGTCTGATCTACGAGGAGACCCGCGGAGTGCTGAAGGTGTTCCTGGAGAACGTGATCCGCGACGCGGTGACGTACACTGAGCACGCCAAGCGCAAGACTGTGACGGCCATGGACGTGGTGTACGCCCTGAAGAGGCAGGGGCGCACCCTGTACGGTTTCGGCGGTTAGGCGCGTCGCAGCCGGTGTGCTGTGCCGCGTTGGCCTTCCCGCGGCCGTGGGAGAGACGAAAACGGCCCTTTTCAGGGCCACCACACTGTTCGGAAATTGAAAAGTGCGAAAGAGTCTGTGTTGTTGCTGCGTGTGTTGCCTGCCTGCCTGCCTGCCTGCCTTCTTTCTTTCATTCTTCATTTCGTTTTCGTTTGACTGACGTGACGTGACTGGGAGAAAGGAAAGGAAGCGGGTCTTGTGGCTGTGTGTGCGAGAGAGGGCGTTTTGTGTTTGCTTTGTTTATCGATCGATGGAGATGCCGGGCTGTGTGTTGTTGTTGTTGTTGTTGTTGTTGTGCGAGAGGCGGTGAATATTTGCGCGGTTTGGCTGTGTGTGTTTGCGGCGGCGTTGGAGTTGCCGAGGCAAGGCGTGCCGATAGGCGGCCGGATCAGCTGTTTCGTTTGTTTGGGGCGCGCGGGAGTGGAGGGCGGTGTGTCGACACGCTCCTCTCGCAGTGGTCATTATTGCTGTCGTTGTCTTGTCGTTTGGAAGGCGACTGTGCGTGCGTGGAGGTGCTTGAGGCAAACGAAACAAAACAAGGTGTGTGTGTGTGTGTGTGTGTGTGTGTGTTGGGCCACACGGGCTGTGGACGACAAGATGGCGGCGGCTCTTCTTGTTCTTCTCTCTTTTAGTCCTCTTACCGTTAGAGGGGGAGTTGGTGGAGGTTATTGTCGCCTGTGGACATTTGCTCCTCTTTTCTGTGTGTTGTTCTTATCTTCGGTACTGTGCTTGTTTTCGGACGTTGCTGTTTGTTGAGAGTGATTATGTGTTCTGTCTGTGCTACTGCTGGAGCAGCGACTCTCGGGTCTTGCACATCTGTCCCTGTGGTGTTCATATCGCCCAAGGGTCAAGACGTAACAGTCATTTTCTGACTTCCGCGCGGTGGCGTAGAACGCTTGTGCCAGGGCGCGGAATCGTGTTGTGAGTGGTTCTATGCAGGTCTGCCGCGGGGACGTGTAAGGCCCGTCGTAGAGCGCTCTGCTTTGGACCCTTCTGTAGGCGATGCATCGTCGATCTGGCTGCACAGCCCCATACAGGGCGCGCATATTCCAGTATCGCTACGCCTGTTGCGGGGTCGAGGGAACAGGGTACAGGATCTGCATCCTGGCGTGAGCGTTTGTGCCAAGTTCCCCTATGTGACACTTGGATGTCAGGCGTGACACCGAGGTACCTCGCAGAATTTCTCCCCCCTGCAATCGTAGCAGTTGGTATGGTCTTGTTGCCGGCGGCGGCTGTGGAAGTGAAGTTAAAGTAAAGTGCGGCGAGGACGACTGCAATTTTGCTTTGGACGTAGGTTTGTGTGGTGGCCCTGAAAAGGGCCGATTGTTGTGAGCCGGGCCGGCAAAGCGCGTTGCGTGCAGGGGAGCACGCAGCGCTGCTGGGCGGCGGGTCCGCGTGCCGATTGCCTGGCCTCTCTGTTTAGGCCTTCTTCTCGGTCTTCTTTGGCAGCAGGACGGCCTGGATGTTGGGCAGGACACCACCCTGTGCGATGGTGACGCCCGACAGGAGCTTGTTGAGCTCCTCGTCGTTGCGGATGGCAAGCTGCAGGTGGCGCGGGATGATGCGCGTCTTCTTGTTGTCGCGGGCCGCGTTTCCGGCCAGCTCGAGCACCTCAGCCGCGAGGTACTCCATGACGGCGGCGAGGTAGACGGGCGCCCCGGCGCCGACGCGCTCGGCGTAGTTTCCCTTGCGCAGGAGGCGGTGGATTCTGCCGACCGGGAACTGGAGCCCGGCCCTGCTGGAGCGGGACTTTGACTTGCCCTTGACTTTGCCTCCCTTTCCGCGTCCGGACATGGCGATGGGCTGTGGTGTGAAAACGAGACGAGACGAAGGACGGTGCGAGCCGCAGCGAGTCGAGCAGCGGAGTGGCGGCGCCGCCAGGGGTGGGGGTCCTTTATGCTCTCGGGTGCGGCGGCCGGTTGCGCTCGCGGCCCATTGGTCGGCGGCCGCAACGGGGCGAGCTGGTAAAGGTGCGGCGGCGGGGCGCGCTGGGTGCCACTGTGTGGGGAGACGCTGACTAGAGCGGAGCGCTTGCTACTGGTGTTGCTGCCGTACGTTCACGTTCTTGTTTGAGATGCCGCCCAAGACTAGCGGGAAGGCCGCCAAGAAGGCTGGCAAGGCTCAGAAGAACATTTCGAAGGGCGACAAGAAGAAGAAGCGCAAGAGGAAGGAGAGCTATGCCATCTACATCTACAAGGTGCTGAAGCAGGTGCACCCTGACACGGGCATCTCGTCGAAGGCGATGAGCATCATGAACAGCTTCGTGAACGACATTTTCGAGCGCATCGCGGCCGAGGCGTCCCGCCTGGCGCACTACAACAAGCGCTCGACCATCACGTCCCGCGAGATCCAGACCGCTGTGCGGCTGTTGCTGCCTGGCGAGCTGGCCAAGCACGCCGTGAGCGAGGGCACGAAGGCGGTGACCAAGTACACGAGCTCCAAGTAAGGAGGTGGCTCTGGAATGGAAGGAGAGAAGGCTCCTCCGTTGCGAGAGCGGCAAAAACGGCCCTTTTCAGGGCCACCAAATGGCCTTTGCGGGAAGGGCGGAATTGTTGTTGTTGTTGTTTTGTGTGTGAGTGGGTGGACGGCGGCAATAGCTACCGCTTTGGTTGCGACGCGACGGGGTGGGGTGGCCGATGCGATGAATTTGATTGATGGGGGCGCGTCGCGTGTTGCGGGGTACGGCCACGGTGTGACGTGGAATGGAGGCACGTGCGCACAACTCGTTGGTGTTACCTGTCTGCGAGGTGGGGGAAGTGCGATCGGTGATGTGTCCTTTGGATGGAGGTGCCGGTTAGTTACGTGACGGATGGAAACGAAACGCGATTGTTGGGAATGTCAGTGTGTAACGACGGCCGTTTTTTCGGGTCGGTTTGCACGCCATACATGGCGAGGGTGAGATGTGTCTGTAAATGCTGCAGCGTGGAGGCGTGTGAGTGACGTTTAAATGAACGCGCATTGAGACACCAATGTGTATTGCATTGTACGGGCGACACGCACGATGATGTACCTTCCCTCCGACTCTGATTTCGATAGTCGTGTCTGACTGACTGTGTCTGCTTGTGCGTACGACGCACGCACACCGACGTCGTCATTGAAGATGCATGCACGCGTGTCCAGTCCAGTGCAGTACAGTACAGTACAGTAAGCGCGACGCTAGAAGACGACGGTCGCTTTGGCGAATGTGCGCACACGTGTTTGTGTGTGTCGGTGATGTGGTCCGATCCGTCGCCTCTGGGAAACTGTCGATCGGCGCGGTACACCGGCATCACGCAACGGTACGTCTTGAACACCCGTCATACCGTCGCGCTGAGAACGGTTACCGAAAGGTGAACCTCTGTGATCGGTCGAATGTCTGGGCAGAACGTGAGGAGAGAATGGTGGAGGAAAGGACAGAGGGGAAGAAAAAAAGTAGAGAGAGAGAAAAAAGAAAAAAAAACCAAACAAAACGGAGAAACGCGGTGTAGAGCAACGGAACGTTCCCGTGTCGGAGGTGTATTGTAGCCGCACTGAAATGCGTGTAACGGCGCGGCGGCAAGTGTCTGCCGTGGTGAACGTTACCTTTGACGGCTGAATTGTGTGCGTTGCGTTGCGTTGCTTTGCTTTGCTTTCCCGGATGTGTATGTAACGTTCGTTGAGATGGTTCTGAGGAAGAATGTACGACAGTGCCCGTGCCGTCTATGTTCGTGTGCAAAGCCATTGTGTGTGTACGGAATGATGTCTGTAGGTGTTAGTGAACATGTTTTACCAGTGGGGGAAATGGATCGTCGATGGTTGCCGTCACGGTCGAGACAACGCACGCACCCTCCCTCCCTCCCTCCCTCCCTCCCTACATGAAGGTGTCGAGAAAGTGTGTTAACTGGGGTTTGTTTGTCTTTCGTTAAAGGGAAGGGACGAGAGAGAGAGAGAGAGAGAGAGAGAAGCGAAGTGGGGATAGTGCGTTCATTTTGTGTGTGTGTGTGTGTTGTTTCGAGAATTGCGTCCGGGAATGGCGGTGGGCGTGCCCTGCATGTGGCCCGGAAGGCTGTTCGTTTCGCGGTAGTGTGTGGACAGGGGAGGGGCACGCGTAACGCTGCTGGCATGGCATGGCATGGCATTCGGGAGATGGGAGGGGGCAAACGAAGAAAACAAGAAGCGGGGGCTATAAAGACGGGGAGGGGCGCGGTGTGGGTGGCTTGCGCTGCGCTCGGCTGGCGCGTGCGGCGTTGTTTTTGTGCAAAAGAAGAGAAAACGAATGGGTTACCGGGAGGGGGCCGTTGTTGTGTTGTGGTGTAGCCGCAGACGCGGCTGTCAGTGAACGTGGTGAGACCGACGGATGCGGGAGGGGCGGGGGCGGTGGTGAGAGCGGGGAAAACACTAGAAGAAGGAGAAAAACGCTGCAACCAACATAAAATGAGGCGTTTGTAACCTGCCAGCAACAAAACAACAACAAAAAAAAGGTCTATCAACATTGAATGTAAATGGAAATGGACCCAAGTGTAACCTCCCCGCACAAATAGTCGTAAGTAAGTGAGTGCGTGAATGATGATAAAAATGTGCCAGAATGTTGTTAACGTCCCTAGAAAATGAACGAACGAAGATTGATGGGAAACGCGCGATAATATGATGAATGGAAATAATGAACCATGAACATCTCAAGAGACATAATTGAAAACCCGATAAACGTTGTAAGGGCAGCGCTGGCTGACCTTCGGCCCTGTATTCTGAAACGTCCCCCTTTGAACAACAATGTATACAAAACTGCGCTTAAAGTGACACACTATATTTTGAGCGCAACGCAATCTGACTATCAAAGATCCCTGCAAAAGAATGGCCCTGAGTAACATTAAAGTACACCTTTCGGAAATCACTTACCTCACAAAAATCGTCATTACTCGAAGTACGGCAATACAGCGAGCACCACTACTGCCAGCTAAATAAGAGATTCAAACTACGGAGGGCACTAACTACTGATAGGGATAGTTAGCAAAGTAAAGATTTTAATAGAGAACAACAAACAATGTATTTACCCTTAATATCATCACAAGTCATAATATATGTAATTTGAAAAGTCCGCCATATCTCTCCTCACATGCACCAGTGCTGGCGGCTCACCCCTAACTGCGCAACGGTACGCGCTGTTCACATCCAGCTATAGCAGGTTCATATGACAACAATGCAAACTGGCCACTGACTGCACACGGCACAGGCAGTGATTTTCACACAGAGCGCTACGTGGCATTACCAATAAAAAAAAATGTAAACAAACAGCCTACGTACAAATCAGAATAAAAAACAAAAAAAAAGAGCAAAAGATCGTTACGTCAATGAAAAAAAAAGGCAAAAGAGGAAACAAACTGCATCTATATGTGCTCTTAACTGTAGATACCTGTACACAGCTTCGTGCAATGAATGCCGGCTCACATTTAATTTTTTGATTGTTGGAGGAAATATTCTTTAAATGGAAATGAATGGTTTTACCTTTAAAAAAAAGTTACTTTGGAAACAAAGTATTATTGGGGCATTTTGTTGTGAAGAAAATAGTTACAATTGACATACATTATTAGATTTGCGCAATGCAGCTTCATTACCTTACCTTTTATAACAATATGCATCGTCCCGAACGGAGACCAGAGTCGCGAGAAGAGCACGCCGCCGCCCGCTCAGTACAATCGTCCACTCGCTAATACTGTCGTCGACTGACTACGACCTCTCCCGACCCGCCACATAGAGATGACAACTGTTCCTGCCGACCCGCTACGTGCCACTAGTGTCGTGTGGCGCAGACTAGCGACGATAAGAAACTCTCTGGTCAGAGATTGTGTGGTGCCTCGCCATCGCTGGTAATGAGTACATAGGTGTTTGAGCGCGCGTACCGGAACACGCAGTGCGGAGCCCAGAGACTGTGTTGTCGAGGCCGTCGACGCAGTGCATGTCGGTCGGTCGAGTGCGTGCGGGAGGGCAGAGAGGCAGCGTCGGCACGGAGATGCACGCACGGGGGCTGCGGCGTGGCGCGTTTGCGGTAGGCGCCTTTGGTGGCAACGGCCGGGACAAGCAGCGGTGTATGGTGTGGTGCGGGCCGGACAGGGGCGGCGGAGGAGGAGGAGGCGGCGGCGCGACGATGGCATTGGGGCGGAAACGGGGACGGCGACGGCGGATGTTGAGAGGCGTCACGCGCGGACCGACACAGACGCACAGATAGATAGATAGGAAGAAGAAGGGGCGGCTGGTGAGTGCAATTTAGGCGGTAGACACAAGAGGTCGGCACGGCATTTGCGTGATGTGGCGTTGTGACGGGGTGTGCTCGCTTGCCTCGTTTTGTTGATGCGCGCAGGAAGATGTGCAGAGCAGCGGCGGGCGGCTCGGTTCGGTTTGGCCCGGCGGGCCGCGCTGTTGTCGCGGACGTGAGCGCCCCCTGGCGGGTGGCCGGAGGCGGCGCGGCGTGTTGGACGTGTGGCTGGCGGCAGTGCACAATTGCGAGTGGCTGGCGGTGTGGCGGTTGGCGCGTCGGGCGGCCGAGAGAGAGGAGAGGTATGTGTTTGCGGGCGCGTTTGCTGCGCGGCGTCGTGCAGGGAGGGCGGGCGCTTGTCGACTGTGAGTGTGTGTGACTGTGTGGCGAATTGGCGGCGTTGTGCTCCGGCCGAAGGCGTCGGGGAAAGGAGAGTTGGTCGTGATGTCATGTCGCGCCGTGTCATGTCTGCGAAACGGCTGCCGAGAGGTGTGGTGGTAGCGAGCCGGTCGGTGTCAGTGCGATGGGAATGTGCGTTTGGCGGTTTCGGTGTGCTTTTTGCGGCGTGAGAGTGGGGCGGGCGGGCAGGCGTGCTGTTGTTGGTTCCTTGTGTCTTGTGTGTAGCTTGATGGCAACGTGGAAGGACGCCTGTTTCCAGCCGTGCGTGTGGTTGTCGACGTTGACTGGTTTGGGGCGTGCCGTTGCACGTGCGTGTTTGGGTCGTTGGTGTGGTTTTGGCTGGCTGGCTGGCTGGCTGGCTGTGTGTACGGTGGATAGTGCAGTAGTTGTGTCGTTGCCACGGGCGTCGGGTGCGGCTGCGCGTAGTGGCGGAAAGGTGTCGCGTGACTTTGTGAATGGAGTGGGGCGGGGAAAGGAGCAGCGTGCCGCTGCGTCGTGGCCGTTAGCCAGAGGCTGTGCTTTGATAGTTTTGTGGACGGTTCGTGCGAGGCGATTTGTTGCCTGCCCTATGTTTGTTTGTTGTTTTTGGAGACGACGACTGGTTGGTGGCGTGCGCGCGAGCGAAGTGGCGGTGTGCGTTTCCCGTGCCGACTGCCGACTGCCGGCTGGCGACAGGTGCGCCGTCGGTGGGGTGGGTGGCCGGCACAAGTAGAGGCGGCGGCGTCGTTGCGGTGTGTTTGTGTTGTCGGCGACAGCTGTTTGTGCGGTGCGTGTGAATGGTGGTGCAAACGTGTGCTGGCGTTGAGGCTGCGACCGCGGCGTGTTGTTGGTTGATGTTGAACAGCGGCTGTGTGCGGTGGTGGTGTTGCCGCACGTGCATCCGGCCCGGCGCGGAAAGCGCAGTTGCGGCGGCCCTTCGGTGCCAGCCACGTCGCGTGAGCGGCGGGTTGCTCTGGTCGACACGTGGTGCTCTGGTTTGTTGTTTGGTGCCCTTTGGCCGGTGGGTGGTCCGTGTGTCTCGGTATCTGGTCGTGGTCGTGCTGCCCGTTTGTCGGCGTTGTCTGTGGCTTCGCTTTTGTTTTTGTTTTTGCGGCGTGCCGACGACCCGACGCGACCTTTACACCCAAAGTGTGGCGCCCGAAGGTGAACCAACGTAATCCGACCTCGGCGCTTAAGCTCTAAGCCTAAGCTGAGCGAACCGAACCTGTGTAGCGTTGCGTAGCGTGAGGTGAGGTGCGGTGAGGTCAGCCTCAGCGCCAAGTAAGCCAAGCTGTCCGGCCGTGAGGTGGGTGGGTAGGTAGGTGCGGCTGCTGCGGCCACCTGACGCCCGACGTGTGTTTGAATGCTTAACCTAAGTTTGAGGCTTAACCTAACCCAAGTGGCCTTAACCTAACCTAACCTAACCTCGGACGCCCGACGTGTGGTTTGAATGCTTAACCTAAGTTTGACGCTTAACCTAACACCGACCCTTAACCTAACCCAAGTGCCCCTAACCTAACCTAACCTAACCTTAATGTAACGTAACGTAACCTAACCTCTGACGCCTGACGTGTGTTTTGAATGCTTAACCTAACCCAAGTGCCCTTAACCTAACCCACGTCCACCGAACCTAACCGAGACGTGTGAACCTAATGTCTAACTCGTAACGCGTGATGTTGGCTGTCGTGTGTGCTGACGGCAGATTGGGTTGGTCTGTAGTTGCGGATTTCGGTTTGCCTCGGGCGAGGGGTTGGCTCGTAAGCGGCGAGGGGCGCTCCGGCGGAGCATGTTGCTTTGCAGGCGGCGCCCGTTTTTTGCGGCGGGCACAATTGAAATTGTTGGGAAACGAACGAAAGGGCTGTGAATGTTGGCGGGCGAGAGGAGGAGGACGTGGCCCGACGGCTGCGGGCCGATCGGGAAACGGTGGGAGGGCGATGGGGCGGCGGAGGTGCGTTTGCACGGCCGTCATCGCCGCACGCCTCCTCTTGTGTGGCTGTGGCGCCGGCCGCGCTGGCCGGGCTGCCGCGGCGACGGTGTGGGGCCTTTGCCGAAGGTTTGGCCATTGTGGCCGGTCGCCGGCTGGGGCTGTGGGGGCGGCATTTGGGCGTGGGCGGCGATTCTCGGCGGGCCGACCCAGGCTGTAGCGCGCGGTGGCTGCAGTTTGGCCGTGGTTTGCGGCGCTGCCGTGGCGACTGGTTGGCGACTGTGGTGTGGCTGTGTGTAGCCCCATCCTCGGTGGTTTGAAAGGCGCGGGTGGTTGTGGCGCAGGTGTGGGGCTGCTCCGCACAGGCTGTCGGACGTTGGGCGGTAGCAAGCGCGGGAGGCGCGGCGCGGCGGCGCGCAGAGTGGCGGCCGCTCTCTCGGCCGTCCGCGCCCGCCCGCGACACTGGCTGGGCCTGTGGCGCGAGGCGCATCGGTCTCCGAGCAGCCGAGCTGTGTGCACGCGCGGGAGGGTGCGCTGCGAACTTTTAAGTTTGAAGTGCTCCCCACTGCGTGTTAAAAAAGCAATACTGTCCTGATAGGGCCGTCTTACTAGTGATAGGCGAGATCCTCCGGGATAGCCGGATGGGCTAGGGATGTTTAGGATAGGGAATGAAGAGGCACCAGGGCCTCCTCACCAGGCAGTCGACCGACAGGTGGCCGACTCCCTGGGCGGGGTACGTCCGCGCGCCTTCAGGCACAGATCAAGAAGCAGGGCAAGGCCTAGTTCCGCGAGTAGGTCTGAGTCTCTCCATCGTACTGTCGAAAGACACTACCACAAGAGCGCCGAGAGGGAACTGACAACAGGTACGACGCCCACCATGGAGCAGGCAATGCTCCAAACCATCGAAAAACTACGAAGGGAAAGTTCGGAACGTCCGAAAACCCTGGAAACAGCCAAGACAACTGCCCCCAACGGGGGAAAAACCACCACGACTACAACTGAAGCCGTAGCCGCTGCCATGGAAGCGGAAAAGCGCAAGATGGCCGCCGCAGCTGCCGCCACCGCGGAAGAATCCAAGATGGCCGCCGGCGCTATAACACCAACCGAACGACACCAAATTGATATCAGAGACATATATAGCATCAACCATCAAAGCCAGCATGAAACAAACCACCTAGTGGGAGCGGAAGGAAGAAATACGGAACATTATACGTCATCGAGCGAGGACGAAGAAATGGACCAAGACATGCCACAAATCGATCAAAACACGCACCAAATGCAACAAATGGAGCTATACGAAGATAACGAGGGCTTCAGAATGCCAAGAAAAACAATCAAGAGGAAAAACTCAGCGGAAGCCGACTCCCAAAACAAGCAGTTTACAATTGAAACGAGGAATAGATTTGACACCTTGCAGAACACCCAAAACCTGCAAACAGGGAACGGTACACCACAAGAGACGCCTCAGCAGAGCCAAAACCCGACAACATCGCAGAGAATAACGCCGAAAAAGCCCAGGGTACCTCCCATAACCATACAGTATGCAGGCCACTACCTGACATTAAACGCAGCGCTGAAAAAAGAAATGGAAGGACCCATTAGGGTGATACACAAAGGAAAGTCAATAAAGTATCACTTTGAGTCGGTCAGAGACCAAAGAACAGCACTGGCTTTCTTCAGACGCCATCAAATCGGAAATTACACCCACCAGCTTCAAGAAGACAGACAGCTCAAAGTAGTCATCAAAGGTCTGCCTGACACAGTCACGGAAGACGAACTCAACACTGACTTAAGATACAACAACTTCCACCCAAATAATGTACACCAGTACAAGAAAAGGAATCCTGAAACAAGGGAGCTGAAACCCATGGACGTGTTCTGCATATCACTAGACAAAAAACCCGAAAATCAGAACATCTACAACTTGAGATACCTACTTGACACCAAAGTAACAATTGAGACTTACAAAAACAGAGATGGACCGCCACAGTGTAAGAAGTGCCAAGGATTTTTTCACACAGCGGGATACTGTGGCATGCCCACCAGATGCGCAAGATGTGGAGGTGATCACAGAGCAAAAGATTGCCAGCTACCAACAAATGCCATCCCACACTGCATCAACTGTGGAGAAGACGGGCATGCAGCGTCCCACAGAGGCTGCAGGGCTTACCAGGAAGCAGCAGAAGCTTACGGACGAGAAAACCAACAACACCAGCAAAGACAAGCAAGACAACAACAACAGATAAGACCGACAGCGATGCCAACACCAGCAGAGGCACAACAAAGAGGGAGAAGAAGAGCATGGGGCAACATCAACACACAACGAGTAGAACAAACAACAGGCAACCAACAAGGAATGATGGAAGGAGTCAAGGGCTTCATTGACGAAGTTAAATCCATCTGGGCATCCTTCAACTGGAGGCAAGTCCTCAACACAGCACGATCAACACTGCAAGAAGTAAACTCAGCACCTGACGCCATGTCAAAATTGATGGCTATCGCTGGAGGAGCGATGAAAATATTCGAAATATTTAATGGAAATTAACAGAAGAGGACAAAAATTACTGCGCATCTGCAACTTCAACGCATGTGGCATCAAAAACAAAAGAGACCTCCTCAACGAATTTATTGAGCAAAACAAAATAGATGTGCTAATAGTCACAGAGACCCACTTACGTCCATCCGAAAGCTGCAAACTGAGGAACATGATATGTCACCGGACAGATAGAGTAAACAGGATGGGTGGAGGAACTGCCATATACCTCAGACAAAACATAATACATCACCCAGAGCCAACCCCTCCAATGACAGCACTGGAGGCAACACTGGTTAACATAGAGACATCCAGTGGCAAACTGCTACTAGTAGCAGCATACCTAAGCCCAAGAGCGAACCTGGAAGAAAATGATCTAACACAGATCTTCGATAACCACGACCGCATACTACTGGCAGGCGACCTAAATGCGAAGAACGAGGCATGGAACGCACACAGGAGCAACGCACGGGGAGAAGCACTACACAATCTAGAAGAAAGGCTTCAAGCCGTCGTCACAGCCCCCCTAGAAGCGACCTATGTACCGTTCAACAGCAGACACCAACCAGACGTCCTGGACATATTCATCGTCAAGAACATGGATCCAGAGATGGATATGCAGGTTAGAAACAGCCTAACTTCAGACCATCTTCCAGTAATCACTCAGTTAGGCGAGACAATAGAACCTCCACCACAACGACAAAAAATAACAACAAACTGGAACCAATTCAGCCGCTGGCTGAATAACAACGTCAACCCCACTGCCCCACTCAACAATGAACAACAAATTGACGAGGCTATTGGTACCCTTTCGGATAAAATAAAAAACGCGCAAAGAAAGGCCACAACCAAAACAACTTTCGAGGAAGGAAAGTACAACGAGCTCCCACCGTTGATCCAAGACCTCAAGTACCTCAAAAACAGAGCGAGAAAGCGATGGATTCGGGACAGAAACCCACAGGACAGAAGAGAGGTGAATAGACTGACGCGTGAAATACACAAAAGAGTGCTAGAATGGAAGGCGGAAAAGTGGGAGGACCGCATGAGTGAGCTAACACTCAGAGGAAGAGAGGACTGGAAGCTGATCAAAAGCTTGAAGAACTCAAAACCAAGAAAATCAGCACTAATGGACGGAAACACCATAATATTTGACGCTCTACGACAAGCAGAGCTCTTCGCCCAGACCTATGAGGAGCAGAACAAGATAGAGGAGGAGGGTAACCCAACTCAAGAAGAGATAGAATTTGCCAGACATATCAACCAGGAGGCTGACGCAGTCAAAAACACGCCAGCAGACGATAGGCCAGAACTGACGACACCAACAGAGGTCCGAAGAATAATAGCAAGGCTAGGAACACGCTCAGCACCTGGACCAGACAACATCACAAATGAGGAGCTAAAACAAATCCCACGAAAACCGCTGGTGCTACTAACACGCATCATAAATGCATGTATGATACTAAACTACTTTCCAGATGCGTGGAAAATCAGCAAGATTATACCGATCCCCAAGGCAGAGAAAGACCTAAAGAAACCCGAGAACCACCGCCCAATTAGCTTACTCTGCACCATGTCGAAGCTTCTCGAACGCGTCCTACTCCCGCGAATAAGACAACCCCTCCTGGATGGGAACGTCATCAGGCGAGAACAATTCGCTTACCAACAAACTTTGTCAGCGGAGCTCCAACTCCTGAGGATCACAGAGGAGATCACGAAAGCAATGAACCTGGCAAAGTACACGGCAGCACTAATGCTGGACGTAGAGAAAGCGTACGACAAGGTGTGGAGGAACAATCTGCTGGTGAAATTAAAAGAAGACACCGATATACCCAGATGCTACTTGCGCATGATCAACAGCTTCATGTCAAACAGACGATGTTTTGTAAAAATAAATGGGCAGAGATCGGAAACTAAGACCTTGGAGGAAGGAATTCCGCAGGGGTCGGTACTGTCTCCCACCCTCTTTACAGTGTATGTGAACGACATCCCAAAAACAGAGGACACAGTACTGGCCCAATTCGCTGATGATACAGCAATACTAACAAGCCACAGAAGATTAGACACCACAATTAGACGACTACAAGAACAAACTAACCTAACTGAAAAATGGGCAAAACTAAATAAAATAAAAATAAATGCAGAAAAAACCAAAGCCATCCTGTTCACAAGACGCAGACCAGACATCCGGAACAGAATAGAACTCAATGGACACAGAATCAACTGGACAAACAAAGTAAAATATCTAGGAGTCACAATTGATAAGAAAATGTTATTCACAGACCACATCAAAGAAAAGAAGGCAAAAATAACAAAGGCAATCCACGCGATCTACCCACTTCTGACAAGCAAAGAGATGACAACCCGCACCAAGATGAGGATATACAAAGCCATAATACAGCCCGCCATCCTGTACGGGTGCTCCTCATGGGGCTTCACGTGTAAAACGAACATTAAGAAACTACAGACACTACAAAACAGGTGCCTAAAGCTCACCCTACGCGCACCTCCATGGACCAGCACAGAGGCAATCCACAGGGAGCTCGAAATGCCAAGAATAGCTGAACAAATCGAAGAAGCCACCAGGAAACTGGTGACAAAGATTGAGAGACTCAGACCTACGAACAACAGGCTTGAAGACATTGCCACGGTGGAACCAACCGCCTGGCACAAAGTCAGGGTACCTCTATCAATCATCAGGAACCAACAATAGTAAGCACCAACTGAGGAACCCAGAAGACTGAAGATAGAACACAGACAAGAAGAATCCAAGAAACAAGACAATAGGGAAGGAAATAGAAAACACAAACAAGCATCAGGTAGAAGCCAAACATCAAGCAACAAATAGAGAACCAATTCAACTCAAACCCCATCAACCACCATTAAATCAGGACCACTAAAGGGCGAAAGTGCCCACAGTGAGTCCCAAAGCGCCAAAAATGGAGACCCAGTTATTTGTTTGTTAATAAATAAATGGAGCCCCCAATTAAGCAAAACCTATCCTGCACACACGGGGGACCAAGCTCCAAAGGAGCTAGAACCCCAGCCATCGCACAAACAAAAAAAAAAAAAAAAAAAAAAAAAAAAAAAAAAAAAAAAAAAAGGCGCGAGGCGGCTATTCCTCTGCTGTGCGCTCCGCTCGCTGCGTGTCTCTTCTCGCTCTCGCTGCTCGCTGTGTTGTGTGTTAACGCGCGTCGTCGAAATGGCAGATCAGGCGGCTACGAACGAGACTGCTGCGGCACCCGCCGCCACCGGCACTACGAAGAAGGCAAAGTCTGCGTCGTCTGCGAAGAAGCCGCGCGCCAAGCCTGCGCACCCGCGCACCTCTGAGATGGTGACGGCCGCCATCAAGAGTCTGAAGGAGCGCGGCGGATCGTCGCTGCAGGCGATCAAGAAGTACATTGCCGCGCACTACAAGCTGGACGCGGAGAAGCTGGCGCCGTTTATCAAGAAGTACCTCAAGTCGGCCGTGGTGGCGGGCGAGCTGGTGCAGACGAAGGGGAAGGGCGCGTCCGGCTCTTTCAAGCTTGCCGGCGCCGGCGGCGGGGCGGCTGAGGGCGGCAAGGCTCGTGCTGGCGGTGCCAAGAAGAAGCGCGCCGCTCCGGCCAGCAAGGAGAAGAAGGGTGCCCGTGCGGCCGGCGCAAAGAAGGCTGGTGGCGTGAAGGCGGCGACTGGTCGGAAGGCGGGCGCCGCCAAGAAGGCGTCTGCGGCGTCGGCCGCTCCCGCCGGTGCGAAGAAGGCGGCTGCTGCCAAGCCGGCCAAGGCCAAGTCGCCGTCGAAGGCGAAGAAGGCCGCCAAGGTTCCGACGAAGAAGCCGAAGGCGCCGCGCCCGAAGAAGGCGACGACGCCGTCTAAGGCGAAGGCGTCGCCCAAGAAGAAGAAGTAGAGGAGAAGAAGAAAGGAATGGGAAAGGAAAGGAAGGGTTGGCGGTTGACTCCGTCGTCCCCACCCCCCCCCCGTCCCCGTCGTCTAGTGGCGCGCAAGAGACGCGCGGCCCAAAACGGCCCTTCTCAGGGCCATCAAAGCACGTCGGGAAGGTTTTGATTGTCGTGTTGCGGTGTGGTTGTGCCGTCTGGCGTTTCTGTATGCCCGTGTGTGGATACTGTTTGCGTGCCGTGGTGGTTGGATTGCGGGGGGTCGGTGGCGGGTGCGGGCGGCGGTAGCGGTTGCTTGTCGCCGTTTTTGGTCGCGGCCGGCCGACGGTTGGTTTGTGTCATGTTGTTTGAATACTTTGGTTTGTCTGTCTGTTTGCCTGCCTTCTCCTCGGATGTGTCTTGTCTTGGTTGTGTGTGTGTTCTTGCAACGGGGGCGGGGGACGTTGAGATGTGGAAAGGGTCGGTGGCGTTGGACGAGCCTGCGTGCCTGGCTGGCCGTTGGTGCGGGTTTTTTGTTTTGTTTGTTTGTTTCGAAACGAAGCGGCGGCCGGCCAGCCACCCGTGTGGTTGACGGCGTCGGCCGATGGGTGTTGTGCGCTTTGAGCGCCGCGCCGGGGAGGGATGATGTTGATTGATTGTTGCGCGCGCCAGCAAGCTGGCAGAGGAGAGCGGCTGTGGCGGACGGACGGGAAGTGGAAGCGGTGTTTTGTCTTTGGTTCTCTGGTTGTGGGGCGAGAGGCGACCGACAAAGTTTGCTCGCGACGGAGTGATGTTAGTGGCCCTTAAAAGGGCCGTTTTGTTTGTTTGCGTGCGTGGGCGGTGCCCAGCGGCTGGCGCGGTGTTTAGGCGCGCTCGCCGCGGATGCGGCGCGCGAGCTGGATGTCCTTGGGCATGATGGTGACGCGCTTGGCGTGGATTGCGCACAGGTTGGTGTCTTCGAAGAGGCCGACGAGGTAGGCCTCGCTGGCCTCCTGCAGGGCCATGACCGCGGAGCTCTGGAAGCGCAGGTCGGTCTTGAAGTCCTGGGCGATCTCGCGCACTAGGCGCTGGAATGGCAGCTTGCGGATGAGCAGCTCTGTGCTCTTCTGGTAGCGCCTGATTTCTCGCAGGGCGACGGTGCCCGGCCTGTAGCGGTGGGGCTTCTTGACGCCGCCGGTGGCGGGCGCGCTCTTCCTCGCCGCCTTGGTGGCGAGCTGTTTGCGCGGCGCCTTTCCGCCGGTGGACTTGCGGGCCGTTTGCTTTGTGCGGGCCATAGCGGTAGCGGAGCGGCGTGGAGGCGAGCGAGGTGCTGCGTCGGGTGCTGCCTTGACGACACGGGCGCGCGCCAGCCACCGTGCTGTAGCGGTGGGGCTTCTTGACGCCGCCGGTGGCGGGCGCGCTCTTCCTCGCCGCCTTGGTGGCGAGCTGTTTGCGCGGCGCCTTTCCGCCGGTGGACTTGCGGGCCGTTTGCTTTGTGCGGGCCATAGCGGTAGCGGAGCGGCGTGGAGGCGAGCGAGGTGCTGCGTCGGGTGCTGCCTTGACGACACGGGCGCGCGCCAGCCACCGTGGTGCGCTTATATGCCCTCGGTTGCGCGTGGTGGGGGGAGGGCGGGCCAGAGTCTATATAGGGGGGCTGGCGCGTGCGCTGGGCGCACACTCGAGTCAGCGATGCCGCGTGAGTCGGACGCACGCGCGAAGCGCTCCGCAGCGCCGCACGCTGATGCAACTCGCGTCGCTTCTGCGGACAGGGCCGCGTCCCTGCACGCTAACGGGGTTGAGTTGAGTACGCCAGAGGTGCAACCGTGCCCCTCTGGTAGTACTCCTCCTCAAAGTGGCGACGTAGTCGGTAGTGGCAGGCGTAACAGTGTATCGCTCGACACTCTCGCGCGCGATACGGAATTCGTGTCGGATTCGTGTGCGACGACCGACACACAACAGGAGCAGCCATCAGGCGACTCCAGTCGACAGCGCAGTGAGGATGCGCTACAATTTCTTGTGGCCATGATGCCGCAACCAGCCACCTCGTCGGATGCAGCACTGGCAGCTGTGGAGCCGATGGAAGAAGAGGCAGCGACTCCAGCAGCAGCAGCGTCTACCTCCCGCAAACGTGCTCCATCTGATGAAGGTATGAGTGAAGTGCACAAGTTCAGGAAAGTGAAGGGCAGCGCTGTAGTACAGACCGCTAAGTCGCGAGGTCGGGTACGTGCAACTCGCACTAATACGGCCGACGCAGATGGCTTCGTAGCCGCGACAAAGACTGCCAGACCGACGGCCACGACGTCGCAAAAGCCGGTGGCGACGGCTAACCAATTCAACGCCCTCTCGGAGGATGAGGGGGATGAAGATATGCCGCCAGTCACCACCTCGCAGCGTGCTCCACCACCTGTGGTGCTGGAGTACAACGACGAGTTTCGTAACCTAGAACTTGTGTTGAATAGAGTGCTGGGGAAAAACAATTACAGTGTGCGTGTGTGCGGGAATGAACTATACAAGATCCGTGTGAAGACCACTGAGCTGTACATAAAGTTAACTAATGAAGCGCCTCAGCTAGGTCTACCGTACTACACGTACTCCGCTAGCCGTAAGAAGCCCATTAAAGTGGTGTACAAAGGCATACCAATGAAACACCGGAACGAACATGTGAAGGAGGACCTAGAACAGCAAGGTTTTGTTGTGTACTCTGTAGTAAAAATGAGGGACCCCAAAACTAACAGTCGCGGCCCTCTAGTGCTCGTTACAGCTGCAAACACGGTCCATAACCGCGATCTCTTTAAAGTGAAGATGATAGGCCCATGTGAAGTGACACCTGAGAGCCTACGTCAAAGAAGCGGACACGCACAGTGTTTCCGCTGCCTTACATTAGGCCACGTGCAACGTTTTTGCTCAATGCAAGAATATTGTGTACGGTGTGCCGAACCGCACCCAGCCAGTGCGTGTGATAAGAAAGGAGTGCCACATAAGGACTTCACTCCCAAATGCAAACTGTGCGGTGGCGAGCACGTCGCAACGTTCCGCGGCTGCATCAAGCACGTGGAATTTGCCGAGCGCCTTCTCAAAGCTGAAACACCGAAGAAAGGCTCAGTTTCGGCGGGAAACAGCCGTTTGGCGGGAAACGGCAGACAGAGCGGCGCCACAGCCGGAACAAAGAACCGGCGCGCGCGGCGAGGACGACGTGGTGGGAAGAAGCAGTCGCCATCGTACAGAGGTAGCTCCGCCCCACAGCCAGCTCCCAGGCAGCAGCAGGCCCCGGCTTTGACACAAAATGGTGGACGAGCTCCACCCGCCGCCGCCATTGCCGCGCAAGGGCCCGCAGACGGCCAGGCTCGCAAGCAGGTAGCTCCGCCGACCGCGCCGAGCCAATCGCCGGCGGCCCCACCCTCCGCGCACAGCTGGTCGCAGGAAGCTCCGCCTACCGCGCCCAGCCAATGGGGGGCGTCCTCGACTCCCACCCCGAGCTCCGTGCAGGCAGCGCCCCCTACCGCACCTCGCCACAACGCGGCAGCCAATCCGGTTGCGCCTCTCCAGGACGCCGGTGCGCCAGAGAAGAAAGATGGCATCTGCAACGCGCCGTACCAGGATAACATGGCGGACTTCCCGGCTCTACGGCCCCGCCCCGGGCGGCGACCTGACAATGCCCAAACAGCCGTCCGCCATCTCGCAGGAAACCGCAATGGCGCCCCAACGGCCGTACCACCTGCAAAAGCTATGAGCGGCTCACAACAAAATGAGCGCCCAGACTCATTTGGGAACTACTGCGCCTTCTTCGAGCGCATGTTCGGCTTTATGGAGCAACTTATGACGCGCGTCCTCGACGCGATCAGTGAGCTCCCAGCCAGAATGACGGCCGCGGTCAACCAGGCCATTCAAGCAAACTTCCAACAACAACAGCATGGCGGAGCCGCTTCGGGGAATTAAACTGTGTGTGTTCAACGCAAATGGTCTGCGCACACAAGACGCGGAATTCCGACAAATGCTCCGAGACGAGTGCATAGACATCTGCCTAGTCTCGGAGACGCATTTGAAACCTGGGGTCAGAGTCGGCGTAGCAAATTACGCATGCTACAGATACGACCGCCCGACAGCTGGAGGAGGAACGGCAGTGTATATCAGACGCAGCCTGAAGCACCACCAAATACAACTACCGGCACTGACAGCTACCGAGGCAACAGCAGTCGCCGTGGAAACCTTTCAAGGCAGAATAACGTTCGTCGCCGTATACAGGCCGCCAAGGGGTCACCTGGACCGCGACGACGTCGAAAAACTGTTAGCACTTCCCGGACAAGTGCTGCTCGGTGGGGACTTCAACGCCAAGAACGGTCTGTGGAACTCGCGGCGTACAAATATAAGCGGCCGCCGGCTACAGAGTCTCGCCGAACGCCACGAGGCGGTTGTAATAGGACCGCACGATCCTACTATATACCCATCGAGAGGCGAGCCTGACGTACTGGACATCATTGTAGTCAAAGGAATACGTCGCAACATAACCGCCAGCACCATGACGGCGCTGTCGTCAGACCACCTGCCAGTAATTTTTGAACTGGAAACTGATGTCGCGCCCCCTGAACGCAGAGGGTTAGACCTGAGGAAGATAGAGTGGCCCCGCTACAAGGAGTTAGTCGCGGAAGCACTGGATGAAACACCGGACCCAGCGCTAGCGGGAGCCGAAGCTGCCATACAACATCTCACCCGAGGCATCGTCCAAGCCGCTACAGCTGCCGTACCGGCGAGGAGAGAAGGCGACGGCAACTTCAGGCAACCACCGCAACTCCCACAACATCTTCTGGAGGAAATTACGTCCAAGAACCGGCTGCAGCGGGAGTGGATACGGACGCGTAATCCTGCGATTAAAAGGGCGCTAAACAGGATGAGGCGCCACATCAAAGCGGCTGTGGATGCACACAGACAACAACAGTGGGCCAACAAAATCGAGCAACTTAATATCGAAGATGGCACGGCATGGAGGGTAGTGAAAGGCTTCCTGCGCCGATCACTGAAGATACCACCCTTGCAGGTCGGCGCGGAATACGTTAGCGAGCCGAATGCGAAGGCAAATGCCTTGGCAGACGCTTTCGCCGCTAACTTCGTGCCGATCGAAAACCCGGTGGACGCAGACCACATACAGCTCGTCAGGGAGCGCCTCCCTGTCTTCATGGCAGCGAGGGATGAGGACCACGACATTACACCAATCAGCGCAGACGAGGTCACCGTCCAACTCCGCTCACTCAACAGCAAGAAGGCAGGAGGTCCTGACCTGGTAACTAACACTCTTCTGATGCAGCTGCCAGACACAGCAGCGGATGTCCTGGCGAGCGTCTTCAACCGCATACTGCAGACCGGCACCTTCCCAGGATGCTGGAAACACGCTGAGGTGGTAGCGCTTCCCAAGCCAGGGAAAGACATCCGCTCGGCGAAGAACTACCGCCCCATCAGCTTACTACCTGCCCTGTCGAAGGTGTTCGAGAGACTGTACATTCAGCGCCTCCACCAGCTAATTGAAGACGAGGGCATCTTGCCTAATGAGCAATTCGGCTTCCGGCAGGGTCACTCGACGGTCCACCAACTGTTGCGTCTGACGGAAGAGGCGTTCGGAGCCATTGACCGACGTGAGTACTTCGGCGCTCTTCTGCTCGACGTGTCTCGCGCCTTTGACTCCGTGTGGCACGAAGGCCTCCTGTACAAACTATTTGTGCAGGGGGTTCCGACGCAGCACGTGAGTCTCCTGCAGAGTTATCTGCAGGATAGGACGTTTCACGTACGAGCTGCCAGTGGTATTTCCACGGAGCGTCGAATACTCGCGGGTGTACCTCAAGGCTCGGTCATTGGCCCGACTCTCTATTCGTTATACACAGCGGACCTGCCGCGTACAGAGCCAATCAAGCTCGCCCTGTACGCAGACGACACCGCAATCTACGGCCGCAGCAGAAGTGCAGCCACCCTCCAAAGAAGACTACAAACGGCCACAGAAGACCTGACACAGTGGGCAGTCAAATGGCGACTCTCCTACAATGCCGAAAAGTCGCAGGCCATCATTATCGCAAGACGACACATTCCACCGGGACTGCCACGATTAGCAGTCCGAGGACGACCAGTAGAGTGGAGTGCCAGTGTCAAATATCTTGGCGTCACGATAGACAAGCGACTAACGTGGCGCCAACATATAGAAGAGGTGAGGGGGAAAGCACTGGGCAGACTACGTCTGCTTTACCCTGTGCTAAACCCGACATCAACGCTTCCTGCCCACTTAGGTCTCACGCTGTACAAGGCTACTATTCGCCCCCTGCTGGAATATGCAGCGGTGGTATGGGGCAACACAGCGGAGACAAACCTACGCCGGCTGCAGACGATACAAAATAGGTCTCTGAAGCTGGCACTCCACCTACCACGAGATTTTCCCTCGGAGGAACTACACGTCGTCGCTGACACACTACCACTGAGAAGGCGATATAAGGATATCGCCAAGCACTTCTATGAAAATACCGAGCTTGCAAGTAATCCACTGATTCGCGAGCTCGGACATAGGCCACACTGGACACACTCCATCAGGTGGCCTGACATGTTGCGGCTTGACTAATCAAACCCATCCAAGAATCATCACAAGGCTCCAGTGCTGAGCAACCTAGCCAATCAAAAGACTTTTTCTAAGATGGACAACCCGCTCATTAGAAGGAACAACAGTAATAAACTGTTATAGACTTCTCCGAACAAAGGTGTTGCGCGGAAAAAAGCCCGCTGCAATTCCAAACTGAAGCACAAGGCGCGCTGGGCGCAGACCGTAGCCGACTCGCTAGCGCCGGGTGAGGAGCCAGCCGCTGCAGCAGACGTTTTGCTTGCCTGAGCTTTTTTGAGGATTTAGAAGAGATGACTGGCCGCGGCAAGGGAGGAAAGGGGCTCGGCAAGGGTGGCGCCAAGCGGCACCGCAAGGTGTTGCGCGACAACATCCAGGGCATCACGAAGCCCGCGATCCGCCGCCTGGCTCGCAGGGGCGGCGTGAAGCGCATCTCTGGTCTGATCTACGAGGAGACCCGCGGAGTGCTGAAGGTGTTCCTGGAGAACGTGATCCGCGACGCGGTGACGTACACTGAGCACGCCAAGCGCAAGACTGTGACGGCCATGGACGTGGTGTACGCCCTGAAGAGGCAGGGGCGCACCCTGTACGGTTTCGGCGGTTAGGCGCGTCGCAGCCGGTGTGCTGTGCCGCGTTGGCCTTCCCGCGGCCGTGGGAGAGACGAAAACGGCCCTTTTCAGGGCCACCACACTGTTCGGAAATTGAAAAGTGCGAAAGAGTCTGTGTTGTTGCTGCGTGTGTTGCCTGCCTGCCTGCCTGCCTGCCTTCTTTCTTTCATTCTTCATTTCGTTTTCGTTTGACTGACGTGACGTGACTGGGAGAAAGGAAAGGAAGCGGGTCTTGTGGCTGTGTGTGCGAGAGAGGGCGTTTTGTGTTTGCTTTGTTTATCGATCGATGGAGATGCCGGGCTGTGTGTTGTTGTTGTTGTTGTTGTTGTTGTGCGAGAGGCGGTGAATATTTGCGCGGTTTGGCTGTGTGTGTTTGCGGCGGCGTTGGAGTTGCCGAGGCAAGGCGTGCCGATAGGCGGCCGGATCAGCTGTTTCGTTTGTTTGGGGCGCGCGGGAGTGGAGGGCGGTGTGTCGACACGCTCCTCTCGCAGTGGTCATTATTGCTGTCGTTGTCTTGTCGTTTGGAAGGCGACTGTGCGTGCGTGGAGGTGCTTGAGGCAAACGAAACAAAACAAGGTGTGTGTGTGTGTGTGTGTGTGTGTGTGTTGGGCCACACGGGCTGTGGACGACAAGATGGCGGCGGCTCTTCTTGTTCTTCTCTCTTTTAGTCCTCTTACCGTTAGAGGGGGAGTTGGTGGAGGTTATTGTCGCCTGTGGACATTTGCTCCTCTTTTCTGTGTGTTGTTCTTATCTTCGGTACTGTGCTTGTTTTCGGACGTTGCTGTTTGTTGAGAGTGATTATGTGTTCTGTCTGTGCTACTGCTGGAGCAGCGACTCTCGGGTCTTGCACATCTGTCCCTGTGGTGTTCATATCGCCCAAGGGTCAAGACGTAACAGTCATTTTCTGACTTCCGCGCGGTGGCGTAGAACGCTTGTGCCAGGGCGCGGAATCGTGTTGTGAGTGGTTCTATGCAGGTCTGCCGCGGGGACGTGTAAGGCCCGTCGTAGAGCGCTCTGCTTTGGACCCTTCTGTAGGCGATGCATCGTCGATCTGGCTGCACAGCCCCATACAGGGCGCGCATATTCCAGTATCGCTACGCCTGTTGCGGGGTCGAGGGAACAGGGTACAGGATCTGCATCCTGGCGTGAGTGTTTGTGCCAAGTTCCCCTATGTGACACTTGGATGTCAGGCGTGACACCGAGGTACCTCGCAGAATTTCTCCCCCCTGCAATCGTAGCAGTTGGTATGGTCTTGTTGCCGGCGGCGGCTGTGGAAGTGAAGTTAAAGTAAAGTGCGGCGAGGACGACTGCAATTTTGCTTTGGACGTAGGTTTGTGTGGTGGCCCTGAAAAGGGCCGATTGTTGTGAGCCGGGCCGGCAAAGCGCGTTGCGTGCAGGGGAGCACGCAGCGCTGCTGGGCGGCGGGTCCGCGTGCCGATTGCCTGGCCTCTCTGTTTAGGCCTTCTTCTCGGTCTTCTTTGGCAGCAGGACGGCCTGGATGTTGGGCAGGACACCACCCTGTGCGATGGTGACGCCCGACAGGAGCTTGTTGAGCTCCTCGTCGTTGCGGATGGCAAGCTGCAGGTGGCGCGGGATGATGCGCGTCTTCTTGTTGTCGCGGGCCGCGTTTCCGGCCAGCTCGAGCACCTCAGCCGCGAGGTACTCCATGACGGCGGCGAGGTAGACGGGCGCCCCGGCGCCGACGCGCTCGGCGTAGTTTCCCTTGCGCAGGAGGCGGTGGATTCTGCCGACCGGGAACTGGAGCCCGGCCCTGCTGGAGCGGGACTTTGACTTGCCCTTGACTTTGCCTCCCTTTCCGCGTCCGGACATGGCGATGGGCTGTGGTGTGAAAACGAGACGAGACGAAGGACGGTGCGAGCCGCAGCGAGTCGAGCAGCGGAGTGGCGGCGCCGCCAGGGGTGGGGGTCCTTTATGCTCTCGGGTGCGGCGGCCGGTTGCGCTCGCGGCCCATTGGTCGGCGGCCGCAACGGGGCGAGCTGGTAAAGGTGCGGCGGCGGGGCGCGCTGGGTGCCACTGTGTGGGGAGACGCTGACTAGAGCGGAGCGCTTGCTACTGGTGTTGCTGCCGTACGTTCACGTTCTTGTTTGAGATGCCGCCCAAGACTAGCGGGAAGGCCGCCAAGAAGGCTGGCAAGGCTCAGAAGAACATTTCGAAGGGCGACAAGAAGAAGAAGCGCAAGAGGAAGGAGAGCTATGCCATCTACATCTACAAGGTGCTGAAGCAGGTGCACCCTGACACGGGCATCTCGTCGAAGGCGATGAGCATCATGAACAGCTTCGTGAACGACATTTTCGAGCGCATCGCGGCCGAGGCGTCCCGCCTGGCGCACTACAACAAGCGCTCGACCATCACGTCCCGCGAGATCCAGACCGCTGTGCGGCTGTTGCTGCCTGGCGAGCTGGCCAAGCACGCCGTGAGCGAGGGCACGAAGGCGGTGACCAAGTACACGAGCTCCAAGTAAGGAGGTGGCTCTGGAATGGAAGGAGAGAAGGCTCCTCCGTTGCGAGAGCGGCAAAAACGGCCCTTTTCAGGGCCACCAAATGGCCTTTGCGGGAAGGGCGGAATTGTTGTTGTTGTTGTTTTGTGTGTGAGTGGGTGGACGGCGGCAATAGCTACCGCTTTGGTTGCGACGCGACGGGGTGGGGTGGCCGATGCGATGAATTTGATTGATGGGGGCGCGTCGCGTGTTGCGGGGTACGGCCACGGTGTGACGTGGAATGGAGGCACGTGCGCACAACTCGTTGGTGTTACCTGTCTGCGAGGTGGGGGAAGTGCGATCGGTGATGTGTCCTTTGGATGGAGGTGCCGGTTAGTTACGTGACGGATGGAAACGAAACGCGATTGTTGGGAATGTCAGTGTGTAACGACGGCCGTTTTTTCGGGTCGGTTTGCACGCCATACATGGCGAGGGTGAGATGTGTCTGTAAATGCTGCAGCGTGGAGGCGTGTGAGTGACGTTTAAATGAACGCGCATTGAGACACCAATGTGTATTGCATTGTACGGGCGACACGCACGATGATGTACCTTCCCTCCGACTCTGATTTCGATAGTCGTGTCTGACTGACTGTGTCTGCTTGTGCGTACGACGCACGCACACCGACGTCGTCATTGAAGATGCATGCACGCGTGTCCAGTCCAGTGCAGTACAGTACAGTACAGTAAGCGCGACGCTAGAAGACGACGGTCGCTTTGGCGAATGTGCGCACACGTGTTTGTGTGTGTCGGTGATGTGGTCCGATCCGTCGCCTCTGGGAAACTGTCGATCGGCGCGGTACACCGGCATCACGCAACGGTACGTCTTGAACACCCGTCATACCGTCGCGCTGAGAACGGTTACCGAAAGGTGAACCTCTGTGATCGGTCGAATGTCTGGGCAGAACGTGAGGAGAGAATGGTGGAGGAAAGGACAGAGGGGAAGAAAAAAAGTAGAGAGAGAGAAAAAAGAAAAAAAAACCAAACAAAACGGAGAAACGCGGTGTAGAGCAACGGAACGTTCCCGTGTCGGAGGTGTATTGTAGCCGCACTGAAATGCGTGTAACGGCGCGGCGGCAAGTGTCTGCCGTGGTGAACGTTACCTTTGACGGCTGAATTGTGTGCGTTGCGTTGCGTTGCTTTGCTTTGCTTTCCCGGATGTGTATGTAACGTTCGTTGAGATGGTTCTGAGGAAGAATGTACGACAGTGCCCGTGCCGTCTATGTTCGTGTGCAAAGCCATTGTGTGTGTACGGAATGATGTCTGTAGGTGTTAGTGAACATGTTTTACCAGTGGGGGAAATGGATCGTCGATGGTTGCCGTCACGGTCGAGACAACGCACGCACCCTCCCTCCCTCCCTCCCTCCCTCCCTACATGAAGGTGTCGAGAAAGTGTGTTAACTGGGGTTTGTTTGTCTTTCGTTAAAGGGAAGGGACGAGAGAGAGAGAGAGAAGCGAAGTGGGGATAGTGCGTTCATTTTGTGTGTGTGTGTGTGTTGTTTCGAGAATTGCGTCCGGGAATGGCGGTGGGCGTGCCCTGCATGTGGCCCGGAAGGCTGTTCGTTTCGCGGTAGTGTGTGGACAGGGGAGGGGCACGCGTAACGCTGCTGGCATGGCATGGCATGGCATTCGGGAGATGGGAGGGGGCAAACGAAGAAAACAAGAAGCGGGGGCTATAAAGACGGGGAGGGGCGCGGTGTGGGTGGCTTGCGCTGCGCTCGGCTGGCGCGTGCGGCGTTGTTTTTGTGCAAAAGAAGAGAAAACGAATGGGTTGCCGGGAGGGGGCCGTTGTTGTGTTGTGGTGTAGCCGCAGACGCGGCTGTCAGTGAACGTGGTGAGACCGACGGATGCGGGAGGGGCGGGGGCGGTGGTGAGAGCGGGGAAAACACTAGAAGAAGGAGAAAAACGCTGCAACCAACATAAAATGAGGCGTTTGTAACCTGCCAGCAACAAAACAACAACAAAAAAAAGGTCTATCAACATTGAATGTAAATGGAAATGGACCCAAGTGTAACCTCCCCGCACAAATAGTCGTAAGTAAGTGAGTGCGTGAATGATGATAAAAATGTGCCAGAATGTTGTTAACGTCCCTAGAAAATGAACGAACGAAGATTGATGGGAAACGCGCGATAATATGATGAATGGAAATAATGAACCATGAACATCTCAAGAGACATAATTGAAAACCCGATAAACGTTGTAAGGGCAGCGCTGGCTGACCTTCGGCCCTGTATTCTGAAACGTCCCCCTTTGAACAACAATGTATACAAAACTGCGCTTAAAGTGACACACTATATTTTGAGCGCAACGCAATCTGACTATCAAAGATCCCTGCAAAAGAATGGCCCTGAGTAACATTAAAGTACACCTTTCGGAAATCACTTACCTCACAAAAATCGTCATTACTCGAAGTACGGCAATACAGCGAGCACCACTACTGCCAGCTAAATAAGAGATTCAAACTACGGAGGGCACTAACTACTGATAGGGATAGTTAGCAAAGTAAAGATTTTAATAGAGAACAACAAACAATGTATTTACCCTTAATATCATCACAAGTCATAATATATGTAATTTGAAAAGTCCGCCATATCTCTCCTCACATGCACCAGTGCTGGCGGCTCACCCCTAACTGCGCAACGGTACGCGCTGTTCACATCCAGCTATAGCAGGTTCATATGACAACAATGCAAACTGGCCACTGACTGCACACGGCACAGGCAGTGATTTTCACACAGAGCGCTACGTGGCATTACCAATAAAAAAAAATGTAAACAAACAGCCTACGTACAAATCAGAATAAAAAACAAAAAAAAAGAGCAAAAGATCGTTACGTCAATGAAAAAAAAAGGCAAAAGAGGAAACAAACTGCATCTATATGTGCTCTTAACTGTAGATACCTGTACACAGCTTCGTGCAATGAATGCCGGCTCACATTTAATTTTTTGATTGTTGGAGGAAATATTCTTTAAATGGAAATGAATGGTTTTACCTTTAAAAAAAAGTTACTTTGGAAACAAAGTATTATTGGGGCATTTTGTTGTGAAGAAAATAGTTACAATTGACATACATTATTAGATTTGCGCAATGCAGCTTCATTACCTTACCTTTTATAACAATATGCATCGTCCCGAACGGAGACCAGAGTCGCGAGAAGAGCACGCCGCCGCCCGCTCAGTACAATCGTCCACTCGCTAATACTGTCGTCGACTGACTACGACCTCTCCCGACCCGCCACATAGAGATGACAACTGTTCCTGCCGACCCGCTACGTGCCACTAGTGTCGTGTGGCGCAGACTAGCGACGATAAGAAACTCTCTGGTCAGAGATTGTGTGGTGCCTCGCCATCGCTGGTAATGAGTACATAGGTGTTTGAGCGCGCGTACCGGAACACGCAGTGCGGAGCCCAGAGACTGTGTTGTCGAGGCCGTCGACGCAGTGCATGTCGGTCGGTCGAGTGCGTGCGGGAGGGCAGAGAGGCAGCGTCGGCACGGAGATGCACGCACGGGGGCTGCGGCGTGGCGCGTTTGCGGTAGGCGCCTTTGGTGGCAACGGCCGGGACAAGCAGCGGTGTATGGTGTGGTGCGGGCCGGACAGGGGCGGCGGAGGAGGAGGAGGCGGCGGCGCGACGATGGCATTGGGGCGGAAACGGGGACGGCGACGGCGGATGTTGAGAGGCGTCACGCGCGGACCGACACAGACGCACAGATAGATAGATAGGAAGAAGAAGGGGCGGCTGGTGAGTGCAATTTAGGCGGTAGACACAAGAGGTCGGCACGGCATTTGCGTGATGTGGCGTTGTGACGGGGTGTGCTCGCTTGCCTCGTTTTGTTGATGCGCGCAGGAAGATGTGCAGAGCAGCGGCGGGCGGCTCGGTTCGGTTTGGCCCGGCGGGCCGCGCTGTTGTCGCGGACGTGAGCGCCCCCTGGCGGGTGGCCGGAGGCGGCGCGGCGTGTTGGACGTGTGGCTGGCGGCAGTGCACAATTGCGAGTGGCTGGCGGTGTGGCGGTTGGCGCGTCGGGCGGCCGAGAGAGAGGAGAGGTATGTGTTTGCGGGCGCGTTTGCTGCGCGGCGTCGTGCAGGGAGGGCGGGCGCTTGTCGACTGTGAGTGTGTGTGACTGTGTGGCGAATTGGCGGCGTTGTGCTCCGGCCGAAGGCGTCGGGGAAAGGAGAGTTGGTCGTGATGTCATGTCGCGCCGTGTCATGTCTGCGAAACGGCTGCCGAGAGGTGTGGTGGTAGCGAGCCGGTCGGTGTCAGTGCGATGGGAATGTGCGTTTGGCGGTTTCGGTGTGCTTTTTGCGGCGTGAGAGTGGGGCGGGCGGGCAGGCGTGCTGTTGTTGGTTCCTTGTGTCTTGTGTGTAGCTTGATGGCAACGTGGAAGGACGCCTGTTTCCAGCCGTGCGTGTGGTTGTCGACGTTGACTGGTTTGGGGCGTGCCGTTGCACGTGCGTGTTTGGGTCGTTGGTGTGGTTTTGGCTGGCTGGCTGGCTGGCTGGCTGTGTGTACGGTGGATAGTGCAGTAGTTGTGTCGTTGCCACGGGCGTCGGGTGCGGCTGCGCGTAGTGGCGGAAAGGTGTCGCGTGACTTTGTGAATGGAGTGGGGCGGGGAAAGGAGCAGCGTGCCGCTGCGTCGTGGCCGTTAGCCAGAGGCTGTGCTTTGATAGTTTTGTGGACGGTTCGTGCGAGGCGATTTGTTGCCTGCCCTATGTTTGTTTGTTGTTTTTGGAGACGACGACTGGTTGGTGGCGTGCGCGCGAGCGAAGTGGCGGTGTGCGTTTCCCGTGCCGACTGCCGACTGCCGGCTGGCGACAGGTGCGCCGTCGGTGGGGTGGGTGGCCGGCACAAGTAGAGGCGGCGGCGTCGTTGCGGTGTGTTTGTGTTGTCGGCGACAGCTGTTTGTGCGGTGCGTGTGAATGGTGGTGCAAACGTGTGCTGGCGTTGAGGCTGCGACCGCGGCGTGTTGTTGGTTGATGTTGAACAGCGGCTGTGTGCGGTGGTGGTGTTGCCGCACGTGCATCCGGCCCGGCGCGGAAAGCGCAGTTGCGGCGGCCCTTCGGTGCCAGCCACGTCGCGTGAGCGGCGGGTTGCTCTGGTCGACACGTGGTGCTCTGGTTTGTTGTTTGGTGCCCTTTGGCCGGTGGGTGGTCCGTGTGTCTCGGTATCTGGTCGTGGTCGTGCTGCCCGTTTGTCGGCGTTGTCTGTGGCTTCGCTTTTGTTTTTGTTTTTGCGGCGTGCCGACGACCCGACGCGACCTTTACACCCAAAGTGTGGCGCCCGAAGGTGAACCAACGTAATCCGACCTCGGCGCTTAAGCTCTAAGCCTAAGCTGAGCGAACCGAACCTGTGTAGCGTTGCGTAGCGTGAGGTGAGGTGCGGTGAGGTCAGCCTCAGCGCCAAGTAAGCCAAGCTGTCCGGCCGTGAGGTGGGTGGGTAGGTAGGTGCGGCTGCTGCGGCCACCTGACGCCCGACGTGTGTTTGAATGCTTAACCTAAGTTTGAGGCTTAACCTAACCCAAGTGGCCTTAACCTAACCTAACCTAACCTCGGACGCCCGACGTGTGGTTTGAATGCTTAACCTAAGTTTGACGCTTAACCTAACACCGACCCTTAACCTAACCCAAGTGCCCCTAACCTAACCTAACCTAACCTTAATGTAACGTAACGTAACCTAACCTCTGACGCCTGACGTGTGTTTTGAATGCTTAACCTAACCCAAGTGCCCTTAACCTAACCCACGTCCACCGAACCTAACCGAGACGTGTGAACCTAATGTCTAACTCGTAACGCGTGATGTTGGCTGTCGTGTGTGCTGACGGCAGATTGGGTTGGTCTGTAGTTGCGGATTTCGGTTTGCCTCG
>NW_026047117.1:0-44234 GCF_023864275.1 Schistocerca cancellata | reverse complement strand
AGAGGCGGCGGCGGCGGCGGCGGCGGCGTCGTTGCGGTGTGTTTGTGTTGTCGGCGACAGCTGTTTGTGCGGTGCGTGTGAATGGTGGTGCAAACGTGTGCTGGCGTTGAGGCTGCGACCGCGGCGTGTTGTTGGTTGATGTTGAACAGCGGCTGTGTGCGGTGGTGGTGTTGCCGCACGTGCATCCGGCCCGGCGCGGAAAGCGCAGTTGCGGCGGCCCTTCGGTGCCAGCCACGTCGCGTGAGCGGCGGGTTGCTCTGGTCGACACGTGGTGCTCTGGTTTGTTGTTTGGTGCCCTTTGGCCGGTGGGTGGTCCGTGTGTCTCGGTATCTGGTCGTGGTCGTGCTGCCCGTTTGTCGGCGTTGTCTGTGGCTTCGCTTTTGTTTTTGTTTTTGCGGCGTGCCGACGACCCGACGCGACCTTTACACCCAAAGTGTGGCGCCCGAAGGTGAACCAACGTAATCCGACCTCGGCGCTTAAGCTCTAAGCCTAAGCTGAGCGAACCGAACCTGTGTAGCGTTGCGTAGCGTGAGGTGAGGTGCGGTGAGGTCAGCCTCAGCGCCAAGTAAGCCAAGCTGTCCGGCCGTGAGGTGGGTGGGTGGGTGGGTGGGTAGGTAGGTGCGGCTGCTGCGGCCACCTGACGCCCGACGTGTGTTTGAATGCTTAACCTAAGTTTGAGGCTTAACCTAACCCAAGTGGCCTTAACCTAACCTAACCTAACCTAACCTAACCTCGGACGCCCGACGTGTGGTTTGAATGCTTAACCTAAGTTTGACGCTTAACCTAACACCGACCCTTAACCTAACCCAAGTGCCCCTAACCTAACCTAACCTAACCTAACCTTAATGTAACGTAACCTAACCTAACCTCTGACGCCTGACGTGTGTTTTGAATGCTTAACCTAACCCAAGTGCCCTTAACCCAACCCACGTCCACCGAACCTAACCGAGACGTGTGAACCTAATGTCTAACTCGTAACGCGTGATGTTGGCTGTCGTGTGTGCTGACGGCAGATTGGGTTGGTCTGTAGTTGCGGATTTCGGTTTGCCTCGGGCGAGGGGTTGGCTCGTAAGCGGCGAGGGGCGCTCCGGCGGAGCATGTTGCTTTGCAGGCGGCGCCCGTTTTTTGCGGCGGGCACAATTGAAATTGTTGGGAAACGAACGAAAGGGCTGTGAATGTTGGCGGGCGAGAGGAGGAGGACGTGGCCCGACGGCTGCGGGCCGATCGGGAAACGGTGGGAGGGCGATGGGGCGGCGGAGGTGCGTTTGCACGGCCGTCATCGCCGCACGCCTCCTCTTGTGTGGCTGTGGCGCCGGCCGCGCTGGCCGGGCTGCCGCGGCGACGGTGTGGGGCCTTTGCCGAAGGTTTGGCCATTGTGGCCGGTCGCCGGCTGGGGCTGTGGGGGCGGCATTTGGGCGTGGGCGGCGATTCTCGGCGGGCCGACCCAGGCTGTAGCGCGCGGTGGCTGCAGTTTGGCCGTGGTTTGCGGCGCTGCCGTGGCGACTGGTTGGCGACTGTGGTGTGGCTGTGTGTAGCCCCATCCTCGGTGGTTTGAAAGGCGCGGGTGGTTGTGGCGCAGGTGTGGGGCTGCTCCGCACAGGCTGTCGGACGTTGGGCGGTAGCAAGCGCGGGAGGCGCGGCGCGGCGGCGCGCAGAGTGGCGGCCGCTCTCTCGGCCGTCCGCGCCCGCCCGCGACACTGGCTGGGCCTGTGGCGCGAGGCGGCTATTCCTCTGCTGTGCGCTCCGCTCGCTGCGTGTCTCTTCTCGCTCTCGCTGCTCGCTGTGTTGTGTGTTAACGCGCGTCGTCGAAATGGCAGATCAGGCGGCTACGAACGAGACTGCTGCGGCACCCGCCGCCACCGGCACTACGAAGAAGGCAAAGTCTGCGTCGTCTGCGAAGAAGCCGCGCGCCAAGCCTGCGCACCCGCGCACCTCTGAGATGGTGACGGCCGCCATCAAGAGTCTGAAGGAGCGCGGCGGATCGTCGCTGCAGGCGATCAAGAAGTACATTGCCGCGCACTACAAGCTGGACGCGGAGAAGCTGGCGCCGTTTATCAAGAAGTACCTCAAGTCGGCCGTGGTGGCGGGCGAGCTGGTGCAGACGAAGGGGAAGGGCGCGTCCGGCTCTTTCAAGCTTGCCGGCGCCGGCGGCGGGGCGGCTGAGGGCGGCAAGGCTCGTGCTGGCGGTGCCAAGAAGAAGCGCGCCGCTCCGGCCAGCAAGGAGAAGAAGGGTGCCCGTGCGGCCGGCGCAAAGAAGGCTGGTGGCGTGAAGGCGGCGACTGGTCGGAAGGCGGGCGCCGCCAAGAAGGCGTCTGCGGCGTCGGCCGCTCCCGCCGGTGCGAAGAAGGCGGCTGCTGCCAAGCCGGCCAAGGCCAAGTCGCCGTCGAAGGCGAAGAAGGCCGCCAAGGTTCCGACGAAGAAGCCGAAGGCGCCGCGCCCGAAGAAGGCGACGACGCCGTCTAAGGCGAAGGCGTCGCCCAAGAAGAAGAAGTAGAGGAGAAGAAGAAAGGAATGGGAAAGGAAAGGAAGGGTTGGCGGTTGACTCCGTCGTCCCCACCCCCCGTCCCCGTCGTCTAGTGGCGCGCAAGAGACGCGCGGCCCAAAACGGCCCTTCTCAGGGCCATCAAAGCACGTCGGGAAGGTTTTGATTGTCGTGTTGCGGTGTGGTTGTGCCGTCTGGCGTTTCTGTATGCCCGTGTGTGGATACTGTTTGCGTGCCGTGGTGGTTGGATTGCGGGGGGTCGGTGGCGGGTGCGGGCGGCGGTAGCGGTTGCTTGTCGCCGTTTTTGGTCGCGGCCGGCCGACGGTTGGTTTGTGTCATGTTGTTTGAATACTTTGGTTTGTCTGTCTGTTTGCCTGCCTTCTCCTCGGATGTGTCTTGTCTTGGTTGTGTGTGTGTTCTTGCAACGGGGGCGGGGGACGTTGAGATGTGGAAAGGGTCGGTGGCGTTGGACGAGCCTGCGTGCCTGGCTGGCCGTTGGTGCGGGTTTTTGTTTTGTTTGTTTGTTTGTTTCGAAACGAAGCGGCGGCCGGCCAGCCACCCGTGTGGTTGACGGCGTCGGCCGATGGGTGTTGTGCGCTTTGAGCGCCGCGCCGGGGAGGGATGATGTTGATTGATTGTTGCGCGCGCCAGCAAGCTGGCAGAGGAGAGCGGCTGTGGCGGACGGACGGGAAGTGGAAGCGGTGTTTTGTCTTTGGTTCTCTGGTTGTGGGGCGAGAGGCGACCGACAAAGTTTGCTCGCGACGGAGTGATGTTAGTGGCCCTTAAAAGGGCCGTTTTGTTTGTTTGCGTGCGTGGGCGGTGCCCAGCGGCTGGCGCGGTGTTTAGGCGCGCTCGCCGCGGATGCGGCGCGCGAGCTGGATGTCCTTGGGCATGATGGTGACGCGCTTGGCGTGGATTGCGCACAGGTTGGTGTCTTCGAAGAGGCCGACGAGGTAGGCCTCGCTGGCCTCCTGCAGGGCCATGACCGCGGAGCTCTGGAAGCGCAGGTCGGTCTTGAAGTCCTGGGCGATCTCGCGCACTAGGCGCTGGAATGGCAGCTTGCGGATGAGCAGCTCTGTGCTCTTCTGGTAGCGCCTGATTTCTCGCAGGGCGACGGTGCCCGGCCTGTAGCGGTGGGGCTTCTTGACGCCGCCGGTGGCGGGCGCGCTCTTCCTCGCCGCCTTGGTGGCGAGCTGTTTGCGCGGCGCCTTTCCGCCGGTGGACTTGCGGGCCGTTTGCTTTGTGCGGGCCATAGCGGTAGCGGAGCGGCGTGGAGGCGAGCGAGGTGCTGCGTCGGGTGCTGCCTTGACGACACGGGCGCGCGCCAGCCACCGTGGTGCGCTTATATGCCCTCGGTTGCGCGTGGTGGGGGGAGGGCGGGCCAGAGTCTATATAGGGGGGCTGGCGCGTGCGCTGGGCGCAGACCGTAGCCGACTCGCTAGCGCCGGGTGAGGAGCCAGCCGCTGCAGCAGACGTTTTGCTTGCCTGAGCTTTTTTGAGGATTTAGAAGAGATGACTGGCCGCGGCAAGGGAGGAAAGGGGCTCGGCAAGGGTGGCGCCAAGCGGCACCGCAAGGTGTTGCGCGACAACATCCAGGGCATCACGAAGCCCGCGATCCGCCGCCTGGCTCGCAGGGGCGGCGTGAAGCGCATCTCTGGTCTGATCTACGAGGAGACCCGCGGAGTGCTGAAGGTGTTCCTGGAGAACGTGATCCGCGACGCGGTGACGTACACTGAGCACGCCAAGCGCAAGACTGTGACGGCCATGGACGTGGTGTACGCCCTGAAGAGGCAGGGGCGCACCCTGTACGGTTTCGGCGGTTAGGCGCGTCGCAGCCGGTGTGCTGTGCCGCGTTGGCCTTCCCGCGGCCGTGGGAGAGACGAAAACGGCCCTTTTCAGGGCCACCACACTGTTCGGAAATTGAAAAGTGCGAAAGAGTCTGTGTTGTTGCTGCGTGTGTTGCCTGCCTGCCTGCCTTCTTTCTTTCATTCTTCATTTCGTTTTCGTTTGACTGACGTGACGTGACTGGGAGAAAGGAAAGGAAGCGGGTCTTGCGGCTGTGTGTGCGAGAGAGGGCGTTTTGTGTTTGCTTTGTTTATCGATCGATGGAGATGCCGGGCTGTGTGTTGTTGTTGTTGTTGTTGTGCGAGAGGCGGTGAATATTTGCGCGGTTTGGCTGTGTGTGTTTGCGGCGGCGTTGGAGTTGCCGAGGCAAGGCGTGCCGATAGGCGGCCGGATCAGCTGTTTCGTTTGTTTGGGGCGCGCGGGAGTGGAGGGCGGTGTGTCGACACGCTCCTCTCGCAGTGGTCATTATTGCTGTCGTTGTCTTGTCGTTTGGAAGGCGACTGTGCGTGCGTGGAGGTGCTTGAGGCAACGAAACAAAACAAGGTGTGTGTGTGTGTGTGTTGGGCCACACGGGCTGTGGACGACAAGATGGCGGCGGCTCTTCTTGTTCTTCTCTCTTTTAGTCCTCTTACCGTTAGAGGGGGAGTTGGTGGAGGTTATTGTCGCCTGTGGACATTTGCTCCTCTTTTCTGTGTGTTGTTCTTATCTTCGGTACTGTGCTTGTTTTCGGACGTTGCTGTTTGTTGAGAGTGATTATGTGTTCTGTCTGTGCTACTGCTGGAGCAGCGACTCTCGGGTCTTGCACATCTGTCCCTGTGGTGTTCATATCGCCCAAGGGTCAAGACGTAACAGTCATTTTCTGACTTCCGCGCGGTGGCGTAGAACGCTTGTGCCAGGGCGCGGAATCGTGTTGTGAGTGGTTCTATGCAGGTCTGCCGCGGGGACGTGTAAGGCCCGTCGTAGAGCGCTCTGCTTTGGACCCTTCTGTAGGCGATGCATCGTCGATCTGGCTGCACAGCCCCATACAGGGCGCGCATATTCCAGTATCGCTACGCCTGTTGCGGGGTCGAGGGAACAGGGTACAGGATGTGCATCCTGGCGTGAGCGTTTGTGCCAAGTTCCCCTATGTGACACTTGGATGTCAGGCGTGACACCGAGGTACCTCGCAGAATTTCTCCCCCCTGCAATCGTAGCAGTTGGTATGGTCTTGTTGCCGGCGGCGGCTGTGGAAGTGACGTTAAAGTAAAGTGCGGCGAGGACGACTGCAATTTTGCTTTGGACGTAGGTTTGTGTGGTGGCCCTGAAAAGGGCCGATTGTTGTGAGCCGGGCCGGCAAAGCGCGTTGCGTGCAGGGGAGCACGCAGCGCTGCTGGGCGGCGGGTCCGCGTGCCGATTGCCTGGCCTCTCTGTTTAGGCCTTCTTCTCGGTCTTCTTTGGCAGCAGGACGGCCTGGATGTTGGGCAGGACACCACCCTGTGCGATGGTGACGCCCGACAGGAGCTTGTTGAGCTCCTCGTCGTTGCGGATGGCAAGCTGCAGGTGGCGCGGGATGATGCGCGTCTTCTTGTTGTCGCGGGCCGCGTTTCCGGCCAGCTCGAGCACCTCAGCCGCGAGGTACTCCATGACGGCGGCGAGGTAGACGGGCGCCCCGGCGCCGACGCGCTCGGCGTAGTTTCCCTTGCGCAGGAGGCGGTGGATTCTGCCGACCGGGAACTGGAGCCCGGCCCTGCTGGAGCGGGACTTTGACTTGCCCTTGACTTTGCCTCCCTTTCCGCGTCCGGACATGGCGATGGCTGTGGTGTGAAAACGAGACGAGACGAAGGACGGTGCGAGCCGCAGCGAGTCGAGCAGCGGAGTGGCGGCGCCGCCAGGGGTGGGGGTCCTTTATGCTCTCGGGTGCGGCGGCCGGTTGCGCTCGCGGCCCATTGGTCGGCGGCCGCAACGGGGCGAGCTGGTAAAGGTGCGGCGGCGGGGCGCGCTGGGTGCCACTGTGTGGGGAGACGCTGACTAGAGCGGAGCGCTTGCTACTGGTGTTGCTGCCGTACGTTCACGTTCTTGTTTGAGATGCCGCCCAAGACTAGCGGGAAGGCCGCCAAGAAGGCTGGCAAGGCTCAGAAGAACATTTCGAAGGGCGACAAGAAGAAGAAGCGCAAGAGGAAGGAGAGCTATGCCATCTACATCTACAAGGTGCTGAAGCAGGTGCACCCTGACACGGGCATCTCGTCGAAGGCGATGAGCATCATGAACAGCTTCGTGAACGACATTTTCGAGCGCATCGCGGCCGAGGCGTCCCGCCTGGCGCACTACAACAAGCGCTCGACCATCACGTCCCGCGAGATCCAGACCGCTGTGCGGCTGTTGCTGCCTGGCGAGCTGGCCAAGCACGCCGTGAGCGAGGGCACGAAGGCGGTGACCAAGTACACGAGCTCCAAGTAAGGAGGTGGCTCTGGAATGGAAGGAGAGAAGGCTCCTCCGTTGCGAGAGCGGCAAAAACGGCCCTTTTCAGGGCCACCAAATGGCCTTTGCGGGAAGGGCGGAATTGTTGTTGTTGTTGTTGTTGTTTTGTGTGTGAGTGGGTGGACGGCGGCAATAGCTACCGCTTTGGTTGCGACGCGACGGGGTGGGGTGGCCGATGCGATGAATTTGATTGATGGGGGCGCGTCGCGTGTTGCGGGGTACGGCCACGGTGTGACGTGGAATGGAGGCACGTGCGCACAACTCGTTGGTGTTACCTGTCTGCGAGGTGGGGGAAGTGCGATCGGTGATGTGTCCTTTGGATGGAGGTGCCGGTTAGTTACGTGACGGATGGAAACGAAACGCGATTGTTGGGAATGTCAGTGTGTAACGACGGCCGTTTTTTCGGGTCGGTTTGCACGCCATACATGGCTAGGGTGAGATGTGTCTGTAAATGCTGCAGCGTGGAGGCGTGTGAGTGACGTTTAAATGAACGCGCATTGAGACACCAATGTGTATTGCATTGTACGGGCGACACGCACGATGATGTACCTTCCCTCCGACTCTGATTTCGATAGTCGTGTCTGACTGACTGTGTCTGCTTGTGCGTACGACGCACGCACACCGACGTCGTCATTGAAGATGCATGCACGCGTGTCCAGTCCAGTGCAGTACAGTACAGTACAGTAAGCGCGACGCTAGAAGACGACGGTCGCTTTGGCGAATGTGCGCACACGTGTTTGTGTGTGTCGGTGATGTGGTCCGATCCGTCGCCTCTGGGAAACTGTCGATCGGCGCGGTACACCGGCATCACGCAACGGTACGTCTTGAACACCCGTCATACCGTCGCGCTGAGAACGGTTACCGAAAGGTGAACCTCTGTGATCGGTCGAATGTCTGGGCAGAACGTGAGGAGAGAATGGTGGAGGAAAGGACAGAGGGGAAAAAAAAAAGTAGAGAGAGAGAGAAAAAAGAAAAAAAAACCAAACAAAACGGAGAAACGCGGTGTAGAGCAACGGAACGTTCCCGTGTCGGAGGTGTATTGTAGCCGCACTGAAATGCGTGTAACGGCGCGGCGGCAAGTGTCTGCCGTGGTGAACGTTACCTTTGACGGCTGAATTGTGTGCGTTGCGTTGCTTTGCTTTGCTTTCCCGGATGTGTATGTAACGTTCGTTGAGATGGTTCTGAGGAAGAATGTACGACAGTGCCCGTGCCGTCTATGTTCGTGTGCAAAGCCATTGTGTGTGTACGGAATGATGTCTGTAGGTGTTAGTGAACATGTTTTACCAGTGGGGGAAATGGATCGTCGATGGTTGCCGTCACGGTCGAGACAACGCACGCACGCACCCTCCCTCCCTCCCTCCCTCCCTACATGAAGGTGTCGAGAAAGTGTGTTAACTGGGGTTTGTTTGTCTTTCGTTAAAGGGAAGGGACGAGAGAGAGAGAGAGAGAGAGAGAGAGAGAGAGAGAGAGAGAGAGAGAGAAGCGAAGTGGGGATAGTGCGTTCATTTTGTGTGTGTGTTGTTTCGAGAATTGCGTCCGGGAATGGCGGTGGGCGTGCCCTGCATGTGGCCCGGAAGGCTGTTCGTTTCGCGGTAGTGTGTGGACAGGGGAGGGGCACGCGTAACGCTGCTGGCATGGCATGGCATGGCATTCGGGAGATGGGAGGGGGCAAACGAAGAAAACAAGAAGCGGGGGCTATAAAGACGGGGAGGGGCGCGGTGTGGGTGGCTTGCGCTGCGCTCGGCTGGCGCGTGCGGCGTTGTTTTTGTGCAAAAGAAGAGAAAACGAATGGGTTGCCGGGAGGGGGCCGTTGTTGTGTTGTGGTGTAGCCGCAGACGCGGCCGTCAGTGAACGTGGTGAGACCGACGGATGCGGGAGGGGCGGGGGCGGTGGTGAGAGCGGGGAAAACACTAGAAGAAGGAGAAAAACGCTGCAACCAACATAAAATGAGGCGTTTGTAACCTGCCAGCAACAAAACAACAACAAAAAAAAGGTCTATCAACATTGAATGTAAATGGAAATGGACCCAAGTGTAACCTCCCCGCACAAATAGTCGTAAGTAAGTGAGTGCGTGAATGATGATAAAAATGTGCCAGAATGTTGTTAACGTCCCTAGAAAATGAACGAACGAAGATTGATGGGAAACGCGCGATAATATGATGAATGGAAATAATGAACCATGAACATCTCAAGAGACATAATTGAAAACCCGATAAACGTTGTAAGGGCAGCGCTGGCTGACCTTCGGCCCTGTATTCTGAAACGTCCCCCTTTGAACAACAATGTATACAAAACTGCGCTTAAAGTGACGCACTATATTTTGAGCGCAACGCAATCTGACTATCAAAGATCCCTGCAAAAGAATGGCCCTGAGTAACATTAAAGTACACCTTTCGGAAATCACTTACCTCACAAAAATCGTCATTACTCGAAGTACGGCAATACAGCGAGCACCACTACTGCCAGCTAAATAAGAGATTCAAACTACGGAGGGCACTAACTACTGATAGGGATAGTTAGCAAAGTAAAGATTTTAATAGAGAACAACAAACAATGTATTTACCCTTAATATCATCACAAGTCATAATATATGTAATTTGAAAAGTCCGCCATATCTCTCCTCACATGCACCAGTGCTGGCGGCTCACCCCTAACTGCGCAACGGTACGCGCTGTTCACATCCAGCTATAGCAGGTTCATATGACAACAATGCAAACTGGCCACTGACTGCACACGGCACAGGCAGTGATTTTCACACAGAGCGCTACGTGGCATTACCAATAAAAAAAAATGTAAACAAACAGCCTACGTACAAATCAGAATAAAAAACAAAAAAAAAAAGAGCAAAAGATCGTTACGTCAATGAAAAAAAAAGGCAAAAGAGGAAACAAACTGCATCTATATGTGCTCTTAACTGTAGATACCTGTACACAGCTTCGTGCAATGAATGCCGGCTCACATTGAATTTTTTGATTGTTGGAGGAAATATTCTTTAAATGGAAATGAATGGTTTTACCTTTAAAAAAAAGTTACTTTGGAAACAAAGTATTATTGGGGCATTTTGTTGTGAAGAAAATAGTTACAATTGACATACATTATTAGATTTGCGCAATGCAGCTTCATTACCTTACCTTTTATAACAATATGCATCGTCCCGAACGGAGACCAGAGTCGCGAGAAGAGCACGCCGCCGCCCGCTCAGTACAATCGTCCACTCGCTAATACTGTCGTCGACTGACTACGACCTCTCCCGACCCGCCACATAGAGATGACAACTGTTCCTGCCGACCCGCTACGTGCCACTAGTGTCGTGTGGCGCAGACTAGCGACGATAAGAAACTCTCTGGTCAGAGATTGTGTGGTGCCTCGCCATCGCTGGTAATGAGTACATAGGTGTTTGAGCGCGCGTACCGGAACACGCAGTGCGGAGCCCAGAGACTGTGTTGTCGAGGCCGTCGACGCAGTGCATGTCGGTCGGTCGAGTGCGTGCGGGAGGGCAGAGAGGCAGCGTCGGCACGGAGATGCACGCACGGGGGCTGCGGCGTGGCGCGTTTGCGGTAGGCGCCTTTGGTGGCAACGGCCGGGACAAGCAGCGGTGTATGGTGTGGTGCGGGCCGGACAGGGGCGGCGGAGGAGGAGGAGGAGGCGGCGGCGCGACGATGGCATTGGGGCGGAAACGGGGACGGCGACGGCGGATGTTGAGAGGCGTCACGCGCGGACCGACACAGACGCACAGATAGATAGATAGGAAGAAGAAGGGGCGGCTGGTGAGTGCAATTTAGGCGGTAGACACAAGAGGTCGGCACGGCATTTGCGTGATGTGGCGTTGTGACGGGGTGTGCTCGCTTGCCTCGTTTTGTTGATGCGCGCAGGAAGATGTGCAGAGCAGCGGCGGGCGGCTCGGTTCGGTTTGGCCCGGCGGGCCGCGCTGTTGTCGCGGACGTGAGCGCCCCCTGGCGGGTGGCCGGAGGCGGCGCGGCGTGTTGGACGTGTGGCTGGCGGCAGTGCACAATTGCGAGTGGCTGGCGGTGTGGCGGTTGGCGCGTCGGGCGGCCGAGAGAGAGGAGAGGTATGTGTTTGCGGGCGCGTTTGCTGCGCGGCGTCGTGCAGGGAGGGCGGGCGCTTGTCGACTGTGTGGCGAATTGGCGGCGTTGTGCTCCGGCCGAAGGCGTCGGGGAAAGGAGAGTTGGTCGTGATGTCATGTCGCGCCGTGTCATGTCTGCGAAACGGCTGCCGAGAGGTGTGGTGGTAGCGAGCCGGTCGGTGTCAGTGCGATGGGAATGTGCGTTTGGCGGTTTCGGTGTGCTTTTTGCGGCGTGAGAGTGGGGCGGGCGGGCAGGCGTGCTGTTGTTGGTTCCTTGTGTCTTGTGTGTAGCTTGATGGCAACGTGGAAGGACGCCTGTTTCCAGCCGTGCGTGTGGTTGTCGACGTTGACTGGTTTGGGGCGTGCCGTTGCACGTGCGTGTTTGGGTCGTTGGTGTGCTTTTGGCTGGCTGGCTGGCTGGCTGGCTGGCTGGCTGGCTGGCTGGCTGGCTGGCTGGCTGTGTGTACGGTGGATAGTGCAGTAGTTGTGTCGTTGCCACGGGCGTCGGGTGCGGCTGCGCGTAGTGGCGGAAAGGTGTCGCGTGACTTTGTGAATGGAGTGGGGCGGGGAAAGGAGCAGCGTGCCGCTGCGTCGTGGCCGTTAGCCAGAGGCTGTGCTTTGATAGTTTTGTGGACGGTTCGTGCGAGGCGATTTGTTGCCTGCCCTATGTTTGTTTGTTGTTTTTGGAGACGACGACTGGTTGGTGGCGTGCGCGCGAGCGAAGTGGCGGTGTGCGTTTCCCGTGCCGACTGCCGACTGCCGACTGCCGACTGCCGACTGCCGGCTGGCGACAGGTGCGCCGTCGGTGGGGTGGGTGGCCGGCACAAGTAGAGGCGGCGGCGGCGGCGGCGGCGGCGTCGTTGCGGTGTGTTTGTGTTGTCGGCGACAGCTGTTTGTGCGGTGCGTGTGAATGGTGGTGCAAACGTGTGCTGGCGTTGAGGCTGCGACCGCGGCGTGTTGTTGGTTGATGTTGAACAGCGGCTGTGTGCGGTGGTGGTGTTGCCGCACGTGCATCCGGCCCGGCGCGGAAAGCGCAGTTGCGGCGGCCCTTCGGTGCCAGCCACGTCGCGTGAGCGGCGGGTTGCTCTGGTCGACACGTGGTGCTCTGGTTTGTTGTTTGGTGCCCTTTGGCCGGTGGGTGGTCCGTGTGTCTCGGTATCTGGTCGTGGTCGTGCTGCCCGTTTGTCGGCGTTGTCTGTGGCTTCGCTTTTGTTTTTGTTTTTGCGGCGTGCCGACGACCCGACGCGACCTTTACACCCAAAGTGTGGCGCCCGAAGGTGAACCAACGTAATCCGACCTCGGCGCTTAAGCTCTAAGCCTAAGCTGAGCGAACCGAACCTGTGTAGCGTTGCGTAGCGTGAGGTGAGGTGCGGTGAGGTCAGCCTCAGCGCCAAGTAAGCCAAGCTGTCCGGCCGTGAGGTGGGTGGGTGGGTGGGTGGGTAGGTAGGTGCGGCTGCTGCGGCCACCTGACGCCCGACGTGTGTTTGAATGCTTAACCTAAGTTTGAGGCTTAACCTAACCCAAGTGGCCTTAACCTAACCTAACCTAACCTAACCTAACCTCGGACGCCCGACGTGTGGTTTGAATGCTTAACCTAAGTTTGACGCTTAACCTAACACCGACCCTTAACCTAACCCAAGTGCCCCTAACCTAACCTAACCTAACCTAACCTTAATGTAACGTAACCTAACCTAACCTCTGACGCCTGACGTGTGTTTTGAATGCTTAACCTAACCCAAGTGCCCTTAACCCAACCCACGTCCACCGAACCTAACCGAGACGTGTGAACCTAATGTCTAACTCGTAACGCGTGATGTTGGCTGTCGTGTGTGCTGACGGCAGATTGGGTTGGTCTGTAGTTGCGGATTTCGGTTTGCCTCGGGCGAGGGGTTGGCTCGTAAGCGGCGAGGGGCGCTCCGGCGGAGCATGTTGCTTTGCAGGCGGCGCCCGTTTTTTGCGGCGGGCACAATTGAAATTGTTGGGAAACGAACGAAAGGGCTGTGAATGTTGGCGGGCGAGAGGAGGAGGACGTGGCCCGACGGCTGCGGGCCGATCGGGAAACGGTGGGAGGGCGATGGGGCGGCGGAGGTGCGTTTGCACGGCCGTCATCGCCGCACGCCTCCTCTTGTGTGGCTGTGGCGCCGGCCGCGCTGGCCGGGCTGCCGCGGCGACGGTGTGGGGCCTTTGCCGAAGGTTTGGCCATTGTGGCCGGTCGCCGGCTGGGGCTGTGGGGGCGGCATTTGGGCGTGGGCGGCGATTCTCGGCGGGCCGACCCAGGCTGTAGCGCGCGGTGGCTGCAGTTTGGCCGTGGTTTGCGGCGCTGCCGTGGCGACTGGTTGGCGACTGTGGTGTGGCTGTGTGTAGCCCCATCCTCGGTGGTTTGAAAGGCGCGGGTGGTTGTGGCGCAGGTGTGGGGCTGCTCCGCACAGGCTGTCGGACGTTGGGCGGTAGCAAGCGCGGGAGGCGCGGCGCGGCGGCGCGCAGAGTGGCGGCCGCTCTCTCGGCCGTCCGCGCCCGCCCGCGACACTGGCTGGGCCTGTGGCGCGAGGCGGCTATTCCTCTGCTGTGCGCTCCGCTCGCTGCGTGTCTCTTCTCGCTCTCGCTGCTCGCTGTGTTGTGTGTTAACGCGCGTCGTCGAAATGGCAGATCAGGCGGCTACGAACGAGACTGCTGCGGCACCCGCCGCCACCGGCACTACGAAGAAGGCAAAGTCTGCGTCGTCTGCGAAGAAGCCGCGCGCCAAGCCTGCGCACCCGCGCACCTCTGAGATGGTGACGGCCGCCATCAAGAGTCTGAAGGAGCGCGGCGGATCGTCGCTGCAGGCGATCAAGAAGTACATTGCCGCGCACTACAAGCTGGACGCGGAGAAGCTGGCGCCGTTTATCAAGAAGTACCTCAAGTCGGCCGTGGTGGCGGGCGAGCTGGTGCAGACGAAGGGGAAGGGCGCGTCCGGCTCTTTCAAGCTTGCCGGCGCCGGCGGCGGGGCGGCTGAGGGCGGCAAGGCTCGTGCTGGCGGTGCCAAGAAGAAGCGCGCCGCTCCGGCCAGCAAGGAGAAGAAGGGTGCCCGTGCGGCCGGCGCAAAGAAGGCTGGTGGCGTGAAGGCGGCGACTGGTCGGAAGGCGGGCGCCGCCAAGAAGGCGTCTGCGGCGTCGGCCGCTCCCGCCGGTGCGAAGAAGGCGGCTGCTGCCAAGCCGGCCAAGGCCAAGTCGCCGTCGAAGGCGAAGAAGGCCGCCAAGGTTCCGACGAAGAAGCCGAAGGCGCCGCGCCCGAAGAAGGCGACGACGCCGTCTAAGGCGAAGGCGTCGCCCAAGAAGAAGAAGTAGAGGAGAAGAAGAAAGGAATGGGAAAGGAAAGGAAGGGTTGGCGGTTGACTCCGTCGTCCCCACCCCCCGTCCCCGTCGTCTAGTGGCGCGCAAGAGACGCGCGGCCCAAAACGGCCCTTCTCAGGGCCATCAAAGCACGTCGGGAAGGTTTTGATTGTCGTGTTGCGGTGTGGTTGTGCCGTCTGGCGTTTCTGTATGCCCGTGTGTGGATACTGTTTGCGTGCCGTGGTGGTTGGATTGCGGGGGGTCGGTGGCGGGTGCGGGCGGCGGTAGCGGTTGCTTGTCGCCGTTTTTGGTCGCGGCCGGCCGACGGTTGGTTTGTGTCATGTTGTTTGAATACTTTGGTTTGTCTGTCTGTTTGCCTGCCTTCTCCTCGGATGTGTCTTGTCTTGGTTGTGTGTGTGTTCTTGCAACGGGGGCGGGGGACGTTGAGATGTGGAAAGGGTCGGTGGCGTTGGACGAGCCTGCGTGCCTGGCTGGCCGTTGGTGCGGGTTTTTGTTTTGTTTGTTTGTTTGTTTCGAAACGAAGCGGCGGCCGGCCAGCCACCCGTGTGGTTGACGGCGTCGGCCGATGGGTGTTGTGCGCTTTGAGCGCCGCGCCGGGGAGGGATGATGTTGATTGATTGTTGCGCGCGCCAGCAAGCTGGCAGAGGAGAGCGGCTGTGGCGGACGGACGGGAAGTGGAAGCGGTGTTTTGTCTTTGGTTCTCTGGTTGTGGGGCGAGAGGCGACCGACAAAGTTTGCTCGCGACGGAGTGATGTTAGTGGCCCTTAAAAGGGCCGTTTTGTTTGTTTGCGTGCGTGGGCGGTGCCCAGCGGCTGGCGCGGTGTTTAGGCGCGCTCGCCGCGGATGCGGCGCGCGAGCTGGATGTCCTTGGGCATGATGGTGACGCGCTTGGCGTGGATTGCGCACAGGTTGGTGTCTTCGAAGAGGCCGACGAGGTAGGCCTCGCTGGCCTCCTGCAGGGCCATGACCGCGGAGCTCTGGAAGCGCAGGTCGGTCTTGAAGTCCTGGGCGATCTCGCGCACTAGGCGCTGGAATGGCAGCTTGCGGATGAGCAGCTCTGTGCTCTTCTGGTAGCGCCTGATTTCTCGCAGGGCGACGGTGCCCGGCCTGTAGCGGTGGGGCTTCTTGACGCCGCCGGTGGCGGGCGCGCTCTTCCTCGCCGCCTTGGTGGCGAGCTGTTTGCGCGGCGCCTTTCCGCCGGTGGACTTGCGGGCCGTTTGCTTTGTGCGGGCCATAGCGGTAGCGGAGCGGCGTGGAGGCGAGCGAGGTGCTGCGTCGGGTGCTGCCTTGACGACACGGGCGCGCGCCAGCCACCGTGGTGCGCTTATATGCCCTCGGTTGCGCGTGGTGGGGGGAGGGCGGGCCAGAGTCTATATAGGGGGGCTGGCGCGTGCGCTGGGCGCAGACCGTAGCCGACTCGCTAGCGCCGGGTGAGGAGCCAGCCGCTGCAGCAGACGTTTTGCTTGCCTGAGCTTTTTTGAGGATTTAGAAGAGATGACTGGCCGCGGCAAGGGAGGAAAGGGGCTCGGCAAGGGTGGCGCCAAGCGGCACCGCAAGGTGTTGCGCGACAACATCCAGGGCATCACGAAGCCCGCGATCCGCCGCCTGGCTCGCAGGGGCGGCGTGAAGCGCATCTCTGGTCTGATCTACGAGGAGACCCGCGGAGTGCTGAAGGTGTTCCTGGAGAACGTGATCCGCGACGCGGTGACGTACACTGAGCACGCCAAGCGCAAGACTGTGACGGCCATGGACGTGGTGTACGCCCTGAAGAGGCAGGGGCGCACCCTGTACGGTTTCGGCGGTTAGGCGCGTCGCAGCCGGTGTGCTGTGCCGCGTTGGCCTTCCCGCGGCCGTGGGAGAGACGAAAACGGCCCTTTTCAGGGCCACCACACTGTTCGGAAATTGAAAAGTGCGAAAGAGTCTGTGTTGTTGCTGCGTGTGTTGCCTGCCTGCCTGCCTTCTTTCTTTCATTCTTCATTTCGTTTTCGTTTGACTGACGTGACGTGACTGGGAGAAAGGAAAGGAAGCGGGTCTTGCGGCTGTGTGTGCGAGAGAGGGCGTTTTGTGTTTGCTTTGTTTATCGATCGATGGAGATGCCGGGCTGTGTGTTGTTGTTGTTGTTGTTGTGCGAGAGGCGGTGAATATTTGCGCGGTTTGGCTGTGTGTGTTTGCGGCGGCGTTGGAGTTGCCGAGGCAAGGCGTGCCGATAGGCGGCCGGATCAGCTGTTTCGTTTGTTTGGGGCGCGCGGGAGTGGAGGGCGGTGTGTCGACACGCTCCTCTCGCAGTGGTCATTATTGCTGTCGTTGTCTTGTCGTTTGGAAGGCGACTGTGCGTGCGTGGAGGTGCTTGAGGCAAACGAAACAAAACAAGGTGTGTGTGTGTGTGTGTTGGGCCACACGGGCTGTGGACGACAAGATGGCGGCGGCTCTTCTTGTTCTTCTCTCTTTTAGTCCTCTTACCGTTAGAGGGGGAGTTGGTGGAGGTTATTGTCGCCTGTGGACATTTGCTCCTCTTTTCTGTGTGTTGTTCTTATCTTCGGTACTGTGCTTGTTTTCGGACGTTGCTGTTTGTTGAGAGTGATTATGTGTTCTGTCTGTGCTACTGCTGGAGCAGCGACTCTCGGGTCTTGCACATCTGTCCCTGTGGTGTTCATATCGCCCAAGGGTCAAGACGTAACAGTCATTTTCTGACTTCCGCGCGGTGGCGTAGAACGCTTGTGCCAGGGCGCGGAATCGTGTTGTGAGTGGTTCTATGCAGGTCTGCCGCGGGGACGTGTAAGGCCCGTCGTAGAGCGCTCTGCTTTGGACCCTTCTGTAGGCGATGCATCGTCGATCTGGCTGCACAGCCCCATACAGGGCGCGCATATTCCAGTATCGCTACGCCTGTTGCGGGGTCGAGGGAACAGGGTACAGGATGTGCATCCTGGCGTGAGCGTTTGTGCCAAGTTCCCCTATGTGACACTTGGATGTCAGGCGTGACACCGAGGTACCTCGCAGAATTTCTCCCCCCTGCAATCGTAGCAGTTGGTATGGTCTTGTTGCCGGCGGCGGCTGTGGAAGTGACGTTAAAGTAAAGTGCGGCGAGGACGACTGCAATTTTGCTTTGGACGTAGGTTTGTGTGGTGGCCCTGAAAAGGGCCGATTGTTGTGAGCCGGGCCGGCAAAGCGCGTTGCGTGCAGGGGAGCACGCAGCGCTGCTGGGCGGCGGGTCCGCGTGCCGATTGCCTGGCCTCTCTGTTTAGGCCTTCTTCTCGGTCTTCTTTGGCAGCAGGACGGCCTGGATGTTGGGCAGGACACCACCCTGTGCGATGGTGACGCCCGACAGGAGCTTGTTGAGCTCCTCGTCGTTGCGGATGGCAAGCTGCAGGTGGCGCGGGATGATGCGCGTCTTCTTGTTGTCGCGGGCCGCGTTTCCGGCCAGCTCGAGCACCTCAGCCGCGAGGTACTCCATGACGGCGGCGAGGTAGACGGGCGCCCCGGCGCCGACGCGCTCGGCGTAGTTTCCCTTGCGCAGGAGGCGGTGGATTCTGCCGACCGGGAACTGGAGCCCGGCCCTGCTGGAGCGGGACTTTGACTTGCCCTTGACTTTGCCTCCCTTTCCGCGTCCGGACATGGCGATGGGCTGTGGTGTGAAAACGAGACGAGACGAAGGACGGTGCGAGCCGCAGCGAGTCGAGCAGCGGAGTGGCGGCGCCGCCAGGGGTGGGGGTCCTTTATGCTCTCGGGTGCGGCGGCCGGTTGCGCTCGCGGCCCATTGGTCGGCGGCCGCAACGGGGCGAGCTGGTAAAGGTGCGGCGGCGGGGCGCGCTGGGTGCGCAGGGGCAGTCGTCGCTCCGGCAGCGCGCAGAGATGTCATGGGCACGCCCGGAGTTTCGAGGTTCGCTCAGTAGAGCTATGGGTGTGGCGGATCGCCGTTCGGCCGAGCCTGCTCGGTCGACGGCCCCATCCGGCCCCCCAAATAAGACGACTGGAGATGTTGGTGTGGCAGACCGCCGTCCGGAGGAGCGTGCTCCCCCGGCGGCCCCGTCTGACCCGCCGCCTAGGATGACCCGGCCACCGTCCACGGACTACGACATGGACGACGTATCCGGCGAAGATGACATAATAGTGCACGGGGCACTACCGGCCGACGTGAGGGCGCTGAAAATGAAGACCACCGCGCAGCAACGCCCGGCGGGCGAGCGGCGCAAGAGGTCCTACACCACAGCAGCAACCGGCGCCAAAAAGACGCCCAAGAAGAGGAGGCAGGTCGCTGTCTCAACTAACGGGGGCAGACGGCGCGCCCTGCCAGATGATAGCGGTGCTGGATCGACGTGGACGACCGTCACGTCGAGACGTGCGGCCAGACCACGGACGACGCCTTCACCGCCGCCCACATCGACTGCAAACCGATACAACGCTCTTGCGGTCGAAGAGAAGTCCGAGCGGCCTAAACCCGAGCAGTCGGCGCCCACGGCCGCTGCTCAAGCAGGCCGCTCGAACGACGATGACGAAGAAGAAGCCGTCCCCTCCACCGGACGGTACCGGAGGCCGCCGCCCATAGTCTTCGAGGTGGCAGAAGATTACAAAGGCTTCCTGCAGCGCGTAAGGCAGTGGACGACTGCCGACTTCACCCTGCGCGCTGCAACAGGGAACCTGGTGCGGCTACAAGTCGCCAATACCGAGGACTACATCAGGGTGACGAGCGAGGCGTCGAACCAGGGCCTCCACTGGTACACCCACGCCGCCGTCCCCGAGCGACTACTGAAGATAGTCTTTAAGGGACTACCAATGGCAGCTCAACCAGAGCTGCTAAAAGAAGAACTGGCGGAGCTCGACTTTCACGTGCGCAACGTGACGCGCGTGAAGTCGCACGTCAGCCACAAGGAGTCTCCTTCCCTTCTGGTGATCGCCACCGATTCACCAGAAAACAGGCGGCTCTATGAGGTGACGAGGGTGGCCAACACTAAGGTCACCGTCGAAAACCTAAAACAGAAGAGGGGCCTCGTACAATGCTTCCGCTGCCAGGGGATGGGGCACGTGGCCCGCCACTGCACCTTCCCCGAGAAGTGCGTGAAGTGTGCCGGGGCCCATTCCAGCCGACTGTGTCCGCTGCCGAGGACGCACGCACCCAAGTGTGTGAACTGCAGCGGCCCACACGTGGCGAGCTACCGCGGCTGCGAGGTCTTCAAAGCCGCAATAGCTCGCCAAAACGGGCAGCAGGCCGTGACGACTGCCGACCGCTCCCTCCGCCGTCCGCGCCCAGGCGCAAAACCGGCGAGGCGGCCGGCTCACGCGAGACAGACGCCGGCAGCCAATGCTGCCAACACCGGCCCCACTGAAGGGGGCACAAGCAGCTGGCGCACCCGCGTCGGGAAACGTGCGCGCGAGCGCACACCTGAAGACCAGCGCGCCTTCCACGCCCAAGGGAAGGCGCGCAAAGCAGACAACACATCGACGGGAGGCGAAAGGCGTGGAAACGCGCCAGCCACCTCACGTCACCCTGCGGCAACCAGCCAAGGCGCCACAACTGCAGCGCTTGAAGGAGGGCTGGCTGCAGCAATTTCGGCACTCTCTGCGGCAATCGACAAGGTAACACACCTTGCCGACACGCTGCAGAGAGTTGCGGAAGTAGTGATGACCGCCGCACCGGCGGCTGCCCAGCAGCCGTCGAAATAAGGCGCTCCCTACGCCGTCCGCGCCGGGAGCAGCGAAGTCGGCCTGTCATGGGCCCACCCAGTGTCTGCAATGCAGACGCAATGAAGCTTCAGAATCCTGAGAAGGGCCACAAGAAGACAAGATACCAAAGAGAAGAATAAAGAACACCAACAAAGAGAAGATTGGAGGCAAAGTAGGTCAAGCCTACTAGGACTCCGCTATCCAGGGGCACGGGGACCCCTGCAGAAGCCCGGTTCGTCGTCGTCGTCGCGCTGGGTGCCACTGTGTGGGGAGACGCTGACTAGAGCGGAGCGCTTGCTACTGGTGTTGCTGCCGTACGTTCACGTTCTTGTTTGAGATGCCGCCCAAGACTAGCGGGAAGGCCGCCAAGAAGGCTGGCAAGGCTCAGAAGAACATTTCGAAGGGCGACAAGAAGAAGAAGCGCAAGAGGAAGGAGAGCTATGCCATCTACATCTACAAGGTGCTGAAGCAGGTGCACCCTGACACGGGCATCTCGTCGAAGGCGATGAGCATCATGAACAGCTTCGTGAACGACATTTTCGAGCGCATCGCGGCCGAGGCGTCCCGCCTGGCGCACTACAACAAGCGCTCGACCATCACGTCCCGCGAGATCCAGACCGCTGTGCGGCTGTTGCTGCCTGGCGAGCTGGCCAAGCACGCCGTGAGCGAGGGCACGAAGGCGGTGACCAAGTACACGAGCTCCAAGTAAGGAGGTGGCTCTGGAATGGAAGGAGAGAAGGCTCCTCCGTTGCGAGAGCGGCAAAAACGGCCCTTTTCAGGGCCACCAAATGGCCTTTGCGGGAAGGGCGGAATTGTTGTTGTTGTTGTTGTTGTTGTTTTGTGTGTGAGTGGGTGGACGGCGGCAATAGCTACCGCTTTGGTTGCGACGCGACGGGGTGGGGTGGCCGATGCGATGAATTTGATTGATGGGGGCGCGTCGCGTGTTGCGGGGTACGGCCACGGTGTGACGTGGAATGGAGGCACGTGCGCACAACTCGTTGGTGTTACCTGTCTGCGAGGTGGGGGAAGTGCGATCGGTGATGTGTCCTTTGGATGGAGGTGCCGGTTAGTTACGTGACGGATGGAAACGAAACGCGATTGTTGGGAATGTCAGTGTGTAACGACGGCCGTTTTTTCGGGTCGGTTTGCACGCCATACATGGCTAGGGTGAGATGTGTCTGTAAATGCTGCAGCGTGGAGGCGTGTGAGTGACGTTTAAATGAACGCGCATTGAGACACCAATGTGTATTGCATTGTACGGGCGACACGCACGATGATGTACCTTCCCTCCGACTCTGATTTCGATAGTCGTGTCTGACTGACTGTGTCTGCTTGTGCGTACGACGCACGCACACCGACGTCGTCATTGAAGATGCATGCACGCGTGTCCAGTCCAGTGCAGTACAGTACAGTACAGTAAGCGCGACGCTAGAAGACGACGGTCGCTTTGGCGAATGTGCGCACACGTGTTTGTGTGTGTCGGTGATGTGGTCCGATCCGTCGCCTCTGGGAAACTGTCGATCGGCGCGGTACACCGGCATCACGCAACGGTACGTCTTGAACACCCGTCATACCGTCGCGCTGAGAACGGTTACCGAAAGGTGAACCTCTGTGATCGGTCGAATGTCTGGGCAGAACGTGAGGAGAGAATGGTGGAGGAAAGGACAGAGGGGAAAAAAAAAAGTAGAGAGAGAGAGAAAAAAGAAAAAAAAACCAAACAAAACGGAGAAACGCGGTGTAGAGCAACGGAACGTTCCCGTGTCGGAGGTGTATTGTAGCCGCACTGAAATGCGTGTAACGGCGCGGCGGCAAGTGTCTGCCGTGGTGAACGTTACCTTTGACGGCTGAATTGTGTGCGTTGCGTTGCTTTGCTTTGCTTTCCCGGATGTGTATGTAACGTTCGTTGAGATGGTTCTGAGGAAGAATGTACGACAGTGCCCGTGCCGTCTATGTTCGTGTGCAAAGCCATTGTGTGTGTACGGAATGATGTCTGTAGGTGTTAGTGAACATGTTTTACCAGTGGGGGAAATGGATCGTCGATGGTTGCCGTCACGGTCGAGACAACGCACGCACGCACCCTCCCTCCCTCCCTCCCTCCCTACATGAAGGTGTCGAGAAAGTGTGTTAACTGGGGTTTGTTTGTCTTTCGTTAAAGGGAAGGGACGAGAGAGAGAGAGAGAGAGAGAGAGAGAGAGAGAGAGAGAGAGAGAGAGAGAGAGAGAGAAGCGAAGTGGGGATAGTGCGTTCATTTTGTGTGTGTGTTGTTTCGAGAATTGCGTCCGGGAATGGCGGTGGGCGTGCCCTGCATGTGGCCCGGAAGGCTGTTCGTTTCGCGGTAGTGTGTGGACAGGGGAGGGGCACGCGTAACGCTGCTGGCATGGCATGGCATGGCATTCGGGAGATGGGAGGGGGCAAACGAAGAAAACAAGAAGCGGGGGCTATAAAGACGGGGAGGGGCGCGGTGTGGGTGGCTTGCGCTGCGCTCGGCTGGCGCGTGCGGCGTTGTTTTTGTGCAAAAGAAGAGAAAACGAATGGGTTGCCGGGAGGGGGCCGTTGTTGTGTTGTGGTGTAGCCGCAGACGCGGCCGTCAGTGAACGTGGTGAGACCGACGGATGCGGGAGGGGCGGGGGCGGTGGTGAGAGCGGGGAAAACACTAGAAGAAGGAGAAAAACGCTGCAACCAACATAAAATGAGGCGTTTGTAACCTGCCAGCAACAAAACAACAACAAAAAAAAGGTCTATCAACATTGAATGTAAATGGAAATGGACCCAAGTGTAACCTCCCCGCACAAATAGTCGTAAGTAAGTGAGTGCGTGAATGATGATAAAAATGTGCCAGAATGTTGTTAACGTCCCTAGAAAATGAACGAACGAAGATTGATGGGAAACGCGCGATAATATGATGAATGGAAATAATGAACCATGAACATCTCAAGAGACATAATTGAAAACCCGATAAACGTTGTAAGGGCAGCGCTGGCTGACCTTCGGCCCTGTATTCTGAAACGTCCCCCTTTGAACAACAATGTATACAAAACTGCGCTTAAAGTGACGCACTATATTTTGAGCGCAACGCAATCTGACTATCAAAGATCCCTGCAAAAGAATGGCCCTGAGTAACATTAAAGTACACCTTTCGGAAATCACTTACCTCACAAAAATCGTCATTACTCGAAGTACGGCAATACAGCGAGCACCACTACTGCCAGCTAAATAAGAGATTCAAACTACGGAGGGCACTAACTACTGATAGGGATAGTTAGCAAAGTAAAGATTTTAATAGAGAACAACAAACAATGTATTTACCCTTAATATCATCACAAGTCATAATATATGTAATTTGAAAAGTCCGCCATATCTCTCCTCACATGCACCAGTGCTGGCGGCTCACCCCTAACTGCGCAACGGTACGCGCTGTTCACATCCAGCTATAGCAGGTTCATATGACAACAATGCAAACTGGCCACTGACTGCACACGGCACAGGCAGTGATTTTCACACAGAGCGCTACGTGGCATTACCAATAAAAAAAAATGTAAACAAACAGCCTACGTACAAATCAGAATAAAAAACAAAAAAAAAAAGAGCAAAAGATCGTTACGTCAATGAAAAAAAAAGGCAAAAGAGGAAACAAACTGCATCTATATGTGCTCTTAACTGTAGATACCTGTACACAGCTTCGTGCAATGAATGCCGGCTCACATTGAATTTTTTGATTGTTGGAGGAAATATTCTTTAAATGGAAATGAATGGTTTTACCTTTAAAAAAAAGTTACTTTGGAAACAAAGTATTATTGGGGCATTTTGTTGTGAAGAAAATAGTTACAATTGACATACATTATTAGATTTGCGCAATGCAGCTTCATTACCTTACCTTTTATAACAATATGCATCGTCCCGAACGGAGACCAGAGTCGCGAGAAGAGCACGCCGCCGCCCGCTCAGTACAATCGTCCACTCGCTAATACTGTCGTCGACTGACTACGACCTCTCCCGACCCGCCACATAGAGATGACAACTGTTCCTGCCGACCCGCTACGTGCCACTAGTGTCGTGTGGCGCAGACTAGCGACGATAAGAAACTCTCTGGTCAGAGATTGTGTGGTGCCTCGCCATCGCTGGTAATGAGTACATAGGTGTTTGAGCGCGCGTACCGGAACACGCAGTGCGGAGCCCAGAGACTGTGTTGTCGAGGCCGTCGACGCAGTGCATGTCGGTCGGTCGAGTGCGTGCGGGAGGGCAGAGAGGCAGCGTCGGCACGGAGATGCACGCACGGGGGCTGCGGCGTGGCGCGTTTGCGGTAGGCGCCTTTGGTGGCAACGGCCGGGACAAGCAGCGGTGTATGGTGTGGTGCGGGCCGGACAGGGGCGGCGGAGGAGGAGGAGGAGGCGGCGGCGCGACGATGGCATTGGGGCGGAAACGGGGACGGCGACGGCGGATGTTGAGAGGCGTCACGCGCGGACCGACACAGACGCACAGATAGATAGATAGGAAGAAGAAGGGGCGGCTGGTGAGTGCAATTTAGGCGGTAGACACAAGAGGTCGGCACGGCATTTGCGTGATGTGGCGTTGTGACGGGGTGTGCTCGCTTGCCTCGTTTTGTTGATGCGCGCAGGAAGATGTGCAGAGCAGCGGCGGGCGGCTCGGTTCGGTTTGGCCCGGCGGGCCGCGCTGTTGTCGCGGACGTGAGCGCCCCCTGGCGGGTGGCCGGAGGCGGCGCGGCGTGTTGGACGTGTGGCTGGCGGCAGTGCACAATTGCGAGTGGCTGGCGGTGTGGCGGTTGGCGCGTCGGGCGGCCGAGAGAGAGGAGAGGTATGTGTTTGCGGGCGCGTTTGCTGCGCGGCGTCGTGCAGGGAGGGCGGGCGCTTGTCGACTGTGTGGCGAATTGGCGGCGTTGTGCTCCGGCCGAAGGCGTCGGGGAAAGGAGAGTTGGTCGTGATGTCATGTCGCGCCGTGTCATGTCTGCGAAACGGCTGCCGAGAGGTGTGGTGGTAGCGAGCCGGTCGGTGTCAGTGCGATGGGAATGTGCGTTTGGCGGTTTCGGTGTGCTTTTTGCGGCGTGAGAGTGGGGCGGGCGGGCAGGCGTGCTGTTGTTGGTTCCTTGTGTCTTGTGTGTAGCTTGATGGCAACGTGGAAGGACGCCTGTTTCCAGCCGTGCGTGTGGTTGTCGACGTTGACTGGTTTGGGGCGTGCCGTTGCACGTGCGTGTTTGGGTCGTTGGTGTGCTTTTGGCTGGCTGGCTGGCTGGCTGGCTGGCTGGCTGGCTGGCTGGCTGGCTGGCTGGCTGTGTGTACGGTGGATAGTGCAGTAGTTGTGTCGTTGCCACGGGCGTCGGGTGCGGCTGCGCGTAGTGGCGGAAAGGTGTCGCGTGACTTTGTGAATGGAGTGGGGCGGGGAAAGGAGCAGCGTGCCGCTGCGTCGTGGCCGTTAGCCAGAGGCTGTGCTTTGATAGTTTTGTGGACGGTTCGTGCGAGGCGATTTGTTGCCTGCCCTATGTTTGTTTGTTGTTTTTGGAGACGACGACTGGTTGGTGGCGTGCGCGCGAGCGAAGTGGCGGTGTGCGTTTCCCGTGCCGACTGCCGACTGCCGACTGCCGACTGCCGACTGCCGGCTGGCGACAGGTGCGCCGTCGGTGGGGTGGGTGGCCGGCACAAGTAGAGGCGGCGGCGGCGGCGGCGGCGGCGTCGTTGCGGTGTGTTTGTGTTGTCGGCGACAGCTGTTTGTGCGGTGCGTGTGAATGGTGGTGCAAACGTGTGCTGGCGTTGAGGCTGCGACCGCGGCGTGTTGTTGGTTGATGTTGAACAGCGGCTGTGTGCGGTGGTGGTGTTGCCGCACGTGCATCCGGCCCGGCGCGGAAAGCGCAGTTGCGGCGGCCCTTCGGTGCCAGCCACGTCGCGTGAGCGGCGGGTTGCTCTGGTCGACACGTGGTGCTCTGGTTTGTTGTTTGGTGCCCTTTGGCCGGTGGGTGGTCCGTGTGTCTCGGTATCTGGTCGTGGTCGTGCTGCCCGTTTGTCGGCGTTGTCTGTGGCTTCGCTTTTGTTTTTGTTTTTGCGGCGTGCCGACGACCCGACGCGACCTTTACACCCAAAGTGTGGCGCCCGAAGGTGAACCAACGTAATCCGACCTCGGCGCTTAAGCTCTAAGCCTAAGCTGAGCGAACCGAACCTGTGTAGCGTTGCGTAGCGTGAGGTGAGGTGCGGTGAGGTCAGCCTCAGCGCCAAGTAAGCCAAGCTGTCCGGCCGTGAGGTGGGTGGGTGGGTGGGTGGGTAGGTAGGTGCGGCTGCTGCGGCCACCTGACGCCCGACGTGTGTTTGAATGCTTAACCTAAGTTTGAGGCTTAACCTAACCCAAGTGGCCTTAACCTAACCTAACCTAACCTAACCTAACCTCGGACGCCCGACGTGTGGTTTGAATGCTTAACCTAAGTTTGACGCTTAACCTAACACCGACCCTTAACCTAACCCAAGTGCCCCTAACCTAACCTAACCTAACCTAACCTTAATGTAACGTAACCTAACCTAACCTCTGACGCCTGACGTGTGTTTTGAATGCTTAACCTAACCCAAGTGCCCTTAACCCAACCCACGTCCACCGAACCTAACCGAGACGTGTGAACCTAATGTCTAACTCGTAACGCGTGATGTTGGCTGTCGTGTGTGCTGACGGCAGATTGGGTTGGTCTGTAGTTGCGGATTTCGGTTTGCCTCGGGCGAGGGGTTGGCTCGTAAGCGGCGAGGGGCGCTCCGGCGGAGCATGTTGCTTTGCAGGCGGCGCCCGTTTTTTGCGGCGGGCACAATTGAAATTGTTGGGAAACGAACGAAAGGGCTGTGAATGTTGGCGGGCGAGAGGAGGAGGACGTGGCCCGACGGCTGCGGGCCGATCGGGAAACGGTGGGAGGGCGATGGGGCGGCGGAGGTGCGTTTGCACGGCCGTCATCGCCGCACGCCTCCTCTTGTGTGGCTGTGGCGCCGGCCGCGCTGGCCGGGCTGCCGCGGCGACGGTGTGGGGCCTTTGCCGAAGGTTTGGCCATTGTGGCCGGTCGCCGGCTGGGGCTGTGGGGGCGGCATTTGGGCGTGGGCGGCGATTCTCGGCGGGCCGACCCAGGCTGTAGCGCGCGGTGGCTGCAGTTTGGCCGTGGTTTGCGGCGCTGCCGTGGCGACTGGTTGGCGACTGTGGTGTGGCTGTGTGTAGCCCCATCCTCGGTGGTTTGAAAGGCGCGGGTGGTTGTGGCGCAGGTGTGGGGCTGCTCCGCACAGGCTGTCGGACGTTGGGCGGTAGCAAGCGCTACTTCCACTTCTGAAGGCTGAGGTCAGCTATTTACGAAGGATGTACCTTTCGGCATTGCCTTCATCGTAAGGTGTTGGGGAAATTTGTCATCTTTATTTTTGTGTGTTTTTCGGGAAGGGCGTGGGCTGTGTTGGGATCGTAATTTAATTTGTTTCTTCTTACTTTATCTTGTTGTTATCTTAAGGTTGCGCTGCCTCATCTGTCTAGCATCGCAACTGGTCGTCTGTGTCGTTCTCGTGGTCGTGGTGGTGCTCCAAGTTCCCTGATGAGGTGATTCGTCGATGTCCGCGTCTTCTCGTAAAAGCGTCTTGCGATCTTCTTGTGTCTGTCGAGGACTTCCAGTTCTTCTGCAGCGTCGTGAAGGTATTGGTGTGGAAACTGACAGTGGACGTGAAATACTCGGCGTAAAATTTTATTTTGTAACGACTGCAGTCGTTGAATGTGTGTCTTAGCAGCAACGCCCCAGACTTCACAAGCGTAGTCAAATAAAGGGCGGAGGTACATTCGATAAATGAGGAGTCCGTTCGAGATGGAGAGTTCGGACCGCTCGTTGAGAATAGGGTATAAAGCCCCTAAACGCTGGTGTATCTTCTTTCTAAGGTCTGCAATGTGCTGGTGCCACGTAAGCTTCTTGTCCATGATGACCCCCAAGTACCTTACTGAGGACAGCCAGGGGAGTTGCGTCCCATAGAGTCGTAGTTGACGTTGCGGCATAGTCCGTTTCCACGTAAAGATGATTGTCTGCGTCTTTGTCGGATTGAAGCCAATCTTCCAGCGGGCCGCCCAGTCTTCCAGTCTGTTGAGGGCGCTCTGCAGTCGCGGCACGAGTACTTCCTTCCATCGGCTGCTGGAATACAGCATGGTGTCATCGGCGTAAATGGCCTTCTCCACTCTGGGTACCGTTGGCATGTCAGATGTGTACATGATGTACAGAACCGGCCCAAGGACCGATCCTTGGGGCACGCCAGCGTTGATGTTGCGCGCACGAGAGACTGCATTGTCGAGTCGTACGGCAAACGTCCGGTGTTCGAGGTAGGATGCTATCAGTTTCACGTAGATTCGTGGCAGTCGAAGTGTGTGGAGTTTCCAGAGTAGGCCTTGGTGCCAAACGCTGTCGAACGCCTTCGTGACGTCTAGAAGGACTGCGCCACAAAATTCCCGCCGGTTGAAAGCGTCTTTGATATATTCAACCGCTCGTAGGATTTGTTGCGTAGTCGAGTGTCCACTTCGAAAACCGAACTGTTCCGGCGGGAGGATGTCCAGTTGCGTCGCCAGTCGTTGAAGGCGTTGAAGAAGAAGTCTCTCGAAAAGCTTGCTGACGTGGGGAAGCAAGCTGATGGGTCGGTAGCTGGTGGGGTGTTTCTTGTTTTTGCCCGGTTTTGGTACGGCGACTATGACTGAATGCTTCCATGCAGCAGGAAACGTAGCTGTTGTGAGAATCCAGTTAAACAGTGCAGCAAGATGGACGATCGCCGACCAGGGTAGTTGCTTGAGTACTCTGCCGGCGATGTCGTCCGATCCTGGCGCCTTGTTGTTGGGAAGCTGCTTGATGCCCACTTGCACTTCTTCAGGTGTAATTGGGGTGATAGGTTCTTCGTCTTCAACGTCTTCTTGCAGGAGTGCGGCGACGTCGCGCTCGATGTCAGCGGTACGTTGTAAGTCGGCTCGGTCTTGTAATGGCTGGAAGTTAGCTTCAAATACGTCTGCAAGCATATCAGCTTTGTCGTCAGGTCGGTAGGCTGTGCGGTCATCTGTCGTCAGTGGCGGCGTTCGAGTCTTCCTGTTGGTGAAGTGGCTCACTGTTTGCCATCCTAGTGGATCGGGTGTGAAGCTGCGGAGCTTGTCTGCCCATCGCTCATTGCGGTGTGCAGCAATACCAGCACGGATTTCTCGTCGAAGTTGGTTAATGCGACGTTTGAGGGCTGCATTGCGCGTAATGCGCCACTCTCTGCACAGTCGATTCCGCGTCCGAATGGAGGCGAGGATGGCCTGCGGCAGGCTGGGCACCACTGGGCGATGCGGCTGCGGTGGCGGTGTCGCATCGTGAAGGGCGTCGGTGATGATGGTGGTGAGGTGCGTGAATGATTCTTCCGTGATGTCGTCGTCTTCGTCAATGGCGGTGAATGCAGAGTCAATGTGTTCACGAAAGCGGTCCCAGTTCGTTCGTCGTAAGTTTAGTCTTCCTGGCACATGTTCCGCTGTCACTCGTAGGCTGAAGAGGACCGGAAGGTGGTCCGAGTTGAGTCCGTGGATGACATCAGCGTCGAGGAACTGTGGTAGACCTTTCGTTATGGCGATGTCGATGACATCTGGTATGCCTCTCGAGGGATAGCATGTGGGCTCTTCAGGGCCGCATGCGTGAGCGTGAGCTTCTTCAAGTGCCTGAAGAAGTATTCGTCCACTCCAGTTGGTGACCGACGAGTTCCACGCTGCATGTTTACAATTTAAGTCCCCGGCGATAAAGAGTTTGCCTGGCGCGCGGAGGAGCGCTCTTGCGTCGTCGAGAGAGATGATTCTGCGTGGGCTCCGGTAGACTGAGATGAATGTGATGGGACCTGTGTGCGTTTCCAGAAGAACTGCTGTAGCTTCGATATGCTGAGTGATGGGCGGTTGAACTTCATGGTGCTGGAGGGTGTTGCGAATGAAGATGGCGGTGCCCCCTCCGTGCGTCAGGCGATCTCGTCGGTAACAGCGGTAGTTTGCGATGTTGCTTCGAATGCCAGGTTTCAGAAACGTTTCATTAACGAGACAGACGTCAACGTTGTGGTCTTGGAGAAACTGCTGTAGTTCGGTAATGTCTTGGGTAAGGTTGTTAGCATTGTATGCAACAATCCTTAGGTCTTCAAGCCGTGCTGCTCTAGGCATGCTGAGTTGGTCTTGAGGCTTCAATAGCTGCCGTAACGGCTCTTGAGACCGCCGCGTCGACTGCGGCGGCGATGGTGGTGGGCAGCTGTGTTAGCTGCTTGGTAACATCAGCCAACGTGGTGACGATGCTCGTCAGCAGTTTTACGATGTCTGCATCGTTCTGCGGTGCTGTCTGAGGCTGTTGGCGTGGTCTTTGTGAGGCGGGTATGCGTGATGGGACTGTAGGTGCATCCGCTGGTTGCTGGGCAGAGGCTGCAGCAGCGTAGGCCGTTGTGAGGCGTGCCTGGGCCGGGGTGCGGTTTCGTAAAGCAGGCCAGGAGCGTCCGTCAGCAGCAGGAGGCGGCGGTGGTGGCGGTGGTTGCCGTCGCTGTGTTGCAGAAGTGTTCTTGTTCTTCAGTGGTGGGAGCCCTCTTCTCCTCCTGTTGTCCTCCTTGTGCTTCGGGCAGGAGCGGAAGTTAGCTGTGTGAGGACCGCCGCAAAGCCCGCAGGTAGGTGTTTTGCCTTCTTGGAGTGTGCAGGTGCGGCTGTCGTGAGCGCCGCCGCATTTGACGCACATGATGGGCATCGTGCAGAGGCGGGCGACGTGACCGAAGCCCTGGCAGCGGAAGCACTGGATTGTGCCCCGCGTCTTCCGCAGTTTTTCTACTGTGACAGATAAATTGTAAAATCGCGTGACGTTGAAGATACTGCGATGTTGCGGAGTATCCTGTAAGATGACGACCCGATGGCCCGAAAGTTGATTGGTCCCCGGCATGTGGTGGTAGTCGACTTTGGTGGCGACGTAACCCATCTCTTCTAATTCCTCTTTCACGTCTTCGTGTGGTAGTCGCCTTGGTATTCCTTTTATCAGAGCCTTGATGGTGGGCGGTCTGTCTGCCTGGAAAGTGTAGTTCGGGATTCCTTGCTTCCCGAGTACGTCCATTACTAGAACGTAGTCCTCCGTGGATGACAGTAGTAGCTTTAAGAGATCATCCCCGATTTGCTTGACTGTAAATGGCTGTTTGCAGTTGTCTTTCAGCCAGTTCCGTAGCTTCTTGTAGTCCTGGTTGAATTGGAGGACGATTGGTGGGACTTTTCTTGTGGCTGCAGTCGGCGGTGCTTGATCGGTGTTTTCCCCGATGTCAGCGTCATGGTGTTGTTCGGTGTCTTCAGGGCGCCGCAGCTGTTCATCGCGGTCGCGCTGGTGTGCTGCCAAGGATGCGATGGCTTCGTTTAAGTTTGCTCCCGTTCCTTGTAGCGGCTGGTAGCGGTTAGAAACCGGTAGCTCTCGAGCCACGACGACCGGTCTAGGTCGCGCTTGTTTCTTGGCCGGAGGTTGTTGAAATCCGTCAGCGGACGGCTCATCCCGCGCAAATAATCTATCAGTAGCGCGTGGGCGAGATCGTCTCTCCCGCTCTTCTTCACGACGACGCGCAATGCATTCGTCTGCGGCGTTGTCGGCATCCAAATCATAATTGAAATCCATTTCGGCGTCCAGTGGCTGCTCCGCAGCGTGGGTACTATTACTTCCCCCCGCTGCGGGTCGGTTCGTCATCGGTGTGTCGGCTGATGGCGGGGCGGCCGACGGGGCAAGCCCCATCGGACCGCGGCCGGCCGACACGTGATCGCTCGCTTCTCGCGCGCGCGCTAACACCCCCTCCGTACTATGCGACATCTCAGTCGGCACTGGTAGCAAGCGCGGGAGGCGCGGCGCGGCGGCGCGCAGAGTGGCGGCCGCTCTCTCGGCCGTCCGCGCCCGCCCGCGACACTGGCTGGGCCTGTGGCGCGAGGCGGCTATTCCTCTGCTGTGCGCTCCGCTCGCTGCGTGTCTCTTCTCGCTCTCGCTGCTCGCTGTGTTGTGTGTTAACGCGCGTCGTCGAAATGGCAGATCAGGCGGCTACGAACGAGACTGCTGCGGCACCCGCCGCCACCGGCACTACGAAGAAGGCAAAGTCTGCGTCGTCTGCGAAGAAGCCGCGCGCCAAGCCTGCGCACCCGCGCACCTCTGAGATGGTGACGGCCGCCATCAAGAGTCTGAAGGAGCGCGGCGGATCGTCGCTGCAGGCGATCAAGAAGTACATTGCCGCGCACTACAAGCTGGACGCGGAGAAGCTGGCGCCGTTTATCAAGAAGTACCTCAAGTCGGCCGTGGTGGCGGGCGAGCTGGTGCAGACGAAGGGGAAGGGCGCGTCCGGCTCTTTCAAGCTTGCCGGCGCCGGCGGCGGGGCGGCTGAGGGCGGCAAGGCTCGTGCTGGCGGTGCCAAGAAGAAGCGCGCCGCTCCGGCCAGCAAGGAGAAGAAGGGTGCCCGTGCGGCCGGCGCAAAGAAGGCTGGTGGCGTGAAGGCGGCGACTGGTCGGAAGGCGGGCGCCGCCAAGAAGGCGTCTGCGGCGTCGGCCGCTCCCGCCGGTGCGAAGAAGGCGGCTGCTGCCAAGCCGGCCAAGGCCAAGTCGCCGTCGAAGGCGAAGAAGGCCGCCAAGGTTCCGACGAAGAAGCCGAAGGCGCCGCGCCCGAAGAAGGCGACGACGCCGTCTAAGGCGAAGGCGTCGCCCAAGAAGAAGAAGTAGAGGAGAAGAAGAAAGGAATGGGAAAGGAAAGGAAGGGTTGGCGGTTGACTCCGTCGTCCCCACCCCCCGTCCCCGTCGTCTAGTGGCGCGCAAGAGACGCGCGGCCCAAAACGGCCCTTCTCAGGGCCATCAAAGCACGTCGGGAAGGTTTTGATTGTCGTGTTGCGGTGTGGTTGTGCCGTCTGGCGTTTCTGTATGCCCGTGTGTGGATACTGTTTGCGTGCCGTGGTGGTTGGATTGCGGGGGGTCGGTGGCGGGTGCGGGCGGCGGTAGCGGTTGCTTGTCGCCGTTTTTGGTCGCGGCCGGCCGACGGTTGGTTTGTGTCATGTTGTTTGAATACTTTGGTTTGTCTGTCTGTTTGCCTGCCTTCTCCTCGGATGTGTCTTGTCTTGGTTGTGTGTGTGTTCTTGCAACGGGGGCGGGGGACGTTGAGATGTGGAAAGGGTCGGTGGCGTTGGACGAGCCTGCGTGCCTGGCTGGCCGTTGGTGCGGGTTTTTGTTTTGTTTGTTTGTTTGTTTCGAAACGAAGCGGCGGCCGGCCAGCCACCCGTGTGGTTGACGGCGTCGGCCGATGGGTGTTGTGCGCTTTGAGCGCCGCGCCGGGGAGGGATGATGTTGATTGATTGTTGCGCGCGCCAGCAAGCTGGCAGAGGAGAGCGGCTGTGGCGGACGGACGGGAAGTGGAAGCGGTGTTTTGTCTTTGGTTCTCTGGTTGTGGGGCGAGAGGCGACCGACAAAGTTTGCTCGCGACGGAGTGATGTTAGTGGCCCTTAAAAGGGCCGTTTTGTTTGTTTGCGTGCGTGGGCGGTGCCCAGCGGCTGGCGCGGTGTTTAGGCGCGCTCGCCGCGGATGCGGCGCGCGAGCTGGATGTCCTTGGGCATGATGGTGACGCGCTTGGCGTGGATTGCGCACAGGTTGGTGTCTTCGAAGAGGCCGACGAGGTAGGCCTCGCTGGCCTCCTGCAGGGCCATGACCGCGGAGCTCTGGAAGCGCAGGTCGGTCTTGAAGTCCTGGGCGATCTCGCGCACTAGGCGCTGGAATGGCAGCTTGCGGATGAGCAGCTCTGTGCTCTTCTGGTAGCGCCTGATTTCTCGCAGGGCGACGGTGCCCGGCCTGTAGCGGTGGGGCTTCTTGACGCCGCCGGTGGCGGGCGCGCTCTTCCTCGCCGCCTTGGTGGCGAGCTGTTTGCGCGGCGCCTTTCCGCCGGTGGACTTGCGGGCCGTTTGCTTTGTGCGGGCCATAGCGGTAGCGGAGCGGCGTGGAGGCGAGCGAGGTGCTGCGTCGGGTGCTGCCTTGACGACACGGGCGCGCGCCAGCCACCGTGGTGCGCTTATATGCCCTCGGTTGCGCGTGGTGGGGGGAGGGCGGGCCAGAGTCTATATAGGGGGGCTGGCGCGTGCGCTGGGCGCAGACCGTAGCCGACTCGCTAGCGCCGGGTGAGGAGCCAGCCGCTGCAGCAGACGTTTTGCTTGCCTGAGCTTTTTTGAGGATTTAGAAGAGATGACTGGCCGCGGCAAGGGAGGAAAGGGGCTCGGCAAGGGTGGCGCCAAGCGGCACCGCAAGGTGTTGCGCGACAACATCCAGGGCATCACGAAGCCCGCGATCCGCCGCCTGGCTCGCAGGGGCGGCGTGAAGCGCATCTCTGGTCTGATCTACGAGGAGACCCGCGGAGTGCTGAAGGTGTTCCTGGAGAACGTGATCCGCGACGCGGTGACGTACACTGAGCACGCCAAGCGCAAGACTGTGACGGCCATGGACGTGGTGTACGCCCTGAAGAGGCAGGGGCGCACCCTGTACGGTTTCGGCGGTTAGGCGCGTCGCAGCCGGTGTGCTGTGCCGCGTTGGCCTTCCCGCGGCCGTGGGAGAGACGAAAACGGCCCTTTTCAGGGCCACCACACTGTTCGGAAATTGAAAAGTGCGAAAGAGTCTGTGTTGTTGCTGCGTGTGTTGCCTGCCTGCCTGCCTTCTTTCTTTCATTCTTCATTTCGTTTTCGTTTGACTGACGTGACGTGACTGGGAGAAAGGAAAGGAAGCGGGTCTTGCGGCTGTGTGTGCGAGAGAGGGCGTTTTGTGTTTGCTTTGTTTATCGATCGATGGAGATGCCGGGCTGTGTGTTGTTGTTGTTGTTGTTGTGCGAGAGGCGGTGAATATTTGCGCGGTTTGGCTGTGTGTGTTTGCGGCGGCGTTGGAGTTGCCGAGGCAAGGCGTGCCGATAGGCGGCCGGATCAGCTGTTTCGTTTGTTTGGGGCGCGCGGGAGTGGAGGGCGGTGTGTCGACACGCTCCTCTCGCAGTGGTCATTATTGCTGTCGTTGTCTTGTCGTTTGGAAGGCGACTGTGCGTGCGTGGAGGTGCTTGAGGCAAACGAAACAAAACAAGGTGTGTGTGTGTGTGTGTTGGGCCACACGGGCTGTGGACGACAAGATGGCGGCGGCTCTTCTTGTTCTTCTCTCTTTTAGTCCTCTTACCGTTAGAGGGGGAGTTGGTGGAGGTTATTGTCGCCTGTGGACATTTGCTCCTCTTTTCTGTGTGTTGTTCTTATCTTCGGTACTGTGCTTGTTTTCGGACGTTGCTGTTTGTTGAGAGTGATTATGTGTTCTGTCTGTGCTACTGCTGGAGCAGCGACTCTCGGGTCTTGCACATCTGTCCCTGTGGTGTTCATATCGCCCAAGGGTCAAGACGTAACAGTCATTTTCTGACTTCCGCGCGGTGGCGTAGAACGCTTGTGCCAGGGCGCGGAATCGTGTTGTGAGTGGTTCTATGCAGGTCTGCCGCGGGGACGTGTAAGGCCCGTCGTAGAGCGCTCTGCTTTGGACCCTTCTGTAGGCGATGCATCGTCGATCTGGCTGCACAGCCCCATACAGGGCGCGCATATTCCAGTATCGCTACGCCTGTTGCGGGGTCGAGGGAACAGGGTACAGGATGTGCATCCTGGCGTGAGCGTTTGTGCCAAGTTCCCCTATGTGACACTTGGATGTCAGGCGTGACACCGAGGTACCTCGCAGAATTTCTCCCCCCTGCAATCGTAGCAGTTGGTATGGTCTTGTTGCCGGCGGCGGCTGTGGAAGTGACGTTAAAGTAAAGTGCGGCGAGGACGACTGCAATTTTGCTTTGGACGTAGGTTTGTGTGGTGGCCCTGAAAAGGGCCGATTGTTGTGAGCCGGGCCGGCAAAGCGCGTTGCGTGCAGGGGAGCACGCAGCGCTGCTGGGCGGCGGGTCCGCGTGCCGATTGCCTGGCCTCTCTGTTTAGGCCTTCTTCTCGGTCTTCTTTGGCAGCAGGACGGCCTGGATGTTGGGCAGGACACCACCCTGTGCGATGGTGACGCCCGACAGGAGCTTGTTGAGCTCCTCGTCGTTGCGGATGGCAAGCTGCAGGTGGCGCGGGATGATGCGCGTCTTCTTGTTGTCGCGGGCCGCGTTTCCGGCCAGCTCGAGCACCTCAGCCGCGAGGTACTCCATGACGGCGGCGAGGTAGACGGGCGCCCCGGCGCCGACGCGCTCGGCGTAGTTTCCCTTGCGCAGGAGGCGGTGGATTCTGCCGACCGGGAACTGGAGCCCGGCCCTGCTGGAGCGGGACTTTGACTTGCCCTTGACTTTGCCTCCCTTTCCGCGTCCGGACATGGCGATGGGCTGTGGTGTGAAAACGAGACGAGACGAAGGACGGTGCGAGCCGCAGCGAGTCGAGCAGCGGAGTGGCGGCGCCGCCAGGGGTGGGGGTCCTTTATGCTCTCGGGTGCGGCGGCCGGTTGCGCTCGCGGCCCATTGGTCGGCGGCCGCAACGGGGCGAGCTGGTAAAGGTGCGGCGGCGGGGCGCGCTGGGTGCCACTGTGTGGGGAGACGCTGACTAGAGCGGAGCGCTTGCTACTGGTGTTGCTGCCGTACGTTCACGTTCTTGTTTGAGATGCCGCCCAAGACTAGCGGGAAGGCCGCCAAGAAGGCTGGCAAGGCTCAGAAGAACATTTCGAAGGGCGACAAGAAGAAGAAGCGCAAGAGGAAGGAGAGCTATGCCATCTACATCTACAAGGTGCTGAAGCAGGTGCACCCTGACACGGGCATCTCGTCGAAGGCGATGAGCATCATGAACAGCTTCGTGAACGACATTTTCGAGCGCATCGCGGCCGAGGCGTCCCGCCTGGCGCACTACAACAAGCGCTCGACCATCACGTCCCGCGAGATCCAGACCGCTGTGCGGCTGTTGCTGCCTGGCGAGCTGGCCAAGCACGCCGTGAGCGAGGGCACGAAGGCGGTGACCAAGTACACGAGCTCCAAGTAAGGAGGTGGCTCTGGAATGGAAGGAGAGAAGGCTCCTCCGTTGCGAGAGCGGCAAAAACGGCCCTTTTCAGGGCCACCAAATGGCCTTTGCGGGAAGGGCGGAATTGTTGTTGTTGTTGTTGTTGTTGTTTTGTGTGTGAGTGGGTGGACGGCGGCAATAGCTACCGCTTTGGTTGCGACGCGACGGGGTGGGGTGGCCGATGCGATGAATTTGATTGATGGGGGCGCGTCGCGTGTTGCGGGGTACGGCCACGGTGTGACGTGGAATGGAGGCACGTGCGCACAACTCGTTGGTGTTACCTGTCTGCGAGGTGGGGGAAGTGCGATCGGTGATGTGTCCTTTGGATGGAGGTGCCGGTTAGTTACGTGACGGATGGAAACGAAACGCGATTGTTGGGAATGTCAGTGTGTAACGACGGCCGTTTTTTCGGGTCGGTTTGCACGCCATACATGGCTAGGGTGAGATGTGTCTGTAAATGCTGCAGCGTGGAGGCGTGTGAGTGACGTTTAAATGAACGCGCATTGAGACACCAATGTGTATTGCATTGTACGGGCGACACGCACGATGATGTACCTTCCCTCCGACTCTGATTTCGATAGTCGTGTCTGACTGACTGTGTCTGCTTGTGCGTACGACGCACGCACACCGACGTCGTCATTGAAGATGCATGCACGCGTGTCCAGTCCAGTGCAGTACAGTACAGTACAGTAAGCGCGACGCTAGAAGACGACGGTCGCTTTGGCGAATGTGCGCACACGTGTTTGTGTGTGTCGGTGATGTGGTCCGATCCGTCGCCTCTGGGAAACTGTCGATCGGCGCGGTACACCGGCATCACGCAACGGTACGTCTTGAACACCCGTCATACCGTCGCGCTGAGAACGGTTACCGAAAGGTGAACCTCTGTGATCGGTCGAATGTCTGGGCAGAACGTGAGGAGAGAATGGAGGAGGAAAGGACAGAGGGGAAAAAAAAAAGTAGAGAGAGAGAGAAAAAAGAAAAAAAAACCAAACAAAACGGAGAAACGCGGTGTAGAGCAACGGAACGTTCCCGTGTCGGAGGTGTATTGTAGCCGCACTGAAATGCGTGTAACGGCGCGGCGGCAAGTGTCTGCCGTGGTGAACGTTACCTTTGACGGCTGAATTGTGTGCGTTGCGTTGCTTTGCTTTGCTTTCCCGGATGTGTATGTAACGTTCGTTGAGATGGTTCTGAGGAAGAATGTACGACAGTGCCCGTGCCGTCTATGTTCGTGTGCAAAGCCATTGTGTGTGTACGGAATGATGTCTGTAGGTGTTAGTGAACATGTTTTACCAGTGGGGGAAATGGATCGTCGATGGTTGCCGTCACGGTCGAGACAACGCACGCACGCACCCTCCCTCCCCTCCCTCCCTCCCTCCCTACATGAAGGTGTCGAGAAAGTGTGTTAACTGGGGTTTGTTTGTCTTTCGTTAAAGGGAAGGACGAGAGAGAGAGAGAGAGAGAGAGAGAGAGAGAGAGAGAGAGAGAGAGAGAAGCGAAGTGGGGATAGTGCGTTCATTTTGTGTGTGTGTTGTTTCGAGAATTGCGTCCGGGAATGGCGGTGGGCGTGCCCTGCATGTGGCCCGGAAGGCTGTTCGTTTCGCGGTAGTGTGTGGACAGGGGAGGGGCACGCGTAACGCTGCTGGCATGGCATGGCATGGCATTCGGGAGATGGGAGGGGGCAAACGAAGAAAACAAGAAGCGGGGGCTATAAAGACGGGGAGGGGCGCGGTGTGGGTGGCTTGCGCTGCGCTCGGCTGGCGCGTGCGGCGTTGTTTTTGTGCAAAAGAAGAGAAAACGAATGGGTTGCCGGGAGGGGGCCGTTGTTGTGTTGTGGTGTAGCCGCAGACGCGGCCGTCAGTGAACGTGGTGAGACCGACGGATGCGGGAGGGGCGGGGGCGGTGGTGAGAGCGGGGAAAACACTAGAAGAAGGAGAAAAACGCTGCAACCAACATAAAATGAGGCGTTTGTAACCTGCCAGCAACAAAACAACAACAAAAAAAAGGTCTATCAACATTGAATGTAAATGGAAATGGACCCAAGTGTAACCTCCCCGCACAAATAGTCGTAAGTAAGTGAGTGCGTGAATGATGATAAAAATGTGCCAGAATGTTGTTAACGTCCCTAGAAAATGAACGAACGAAGATTGATGGGAAACGCGCGATAATATGATGAATGGAAATAATGAACCATGAACATCTCAAGAGACATAATTGAAAACCGATAAACGTTGTAAGGGCAGCGCTGGCTGACCTTCGGCCCTGTATTCTGAAACGTCCCCCTTTGAACAACAATGTATACAAAACTGCGCTTAAAGTGACGCACTATATTTTGAGCGCAACGCAATCTGACTATCAAAGATCCCTGCAAAAGAATGGCCCTGAGTAACATTAAAGTACACCTTTCGGAAATCACTTACCTCACAAAAATCGTCATTACTCGAAGTACGGCAATACAGCGAGCACCACTACTGCCAGCTAAATAAGAGATTCAAACTACGGAGGGCACTAACTACTGATAGGGATAGTTAGCAAAGTAAAGATTTTAATAGAGAACAACAAACAATGTATTTACCCTTAATATCATCACAAGTCATAATATATGTAATTTGAAAAGTCCGCCATATCTCTCCTCACATGCACCAGTGCTGGCGGCTCACCCCTAACTGCGCAACGGTACGCGCTGTTCACATCCAGCTATAGCAGGTTCATATGACAACAATGCAAACTGGCCACTGACTGCACACGGCACAGGCAGTGATTTTCACACAGAGCGCTACGTGGCATTACCAATAAAAAAAAAATGTAAACAAACAGCCTACGTACAAATCAGAATAAAAAACAAAAAAAAAAAGAGCAAAAGATCGTTACGTCAATGAAAAAAAAAGGCAAAAGAGGAAACAAACTGCATCTATATGTGCTCTTAACTGTAGATACCTGTACACAGCTTCGTGCAATGAATGCCGGCTCACATTGAATTTTTTGATTGTTGGAGGAAATATTCTTTAAATGGAAATGAATGGTTTTACCTTTAAAAAAAAGTTACTTTGGAAACAAAGTATTATTGGGGCATTTTGTTGTGAAGAAAATAGTTACAATTACATTATTAGATTTGCGCAATGCAGCTTCATTACCTTACCTTTTATAACAATATGCATCGTCCCGAACGGAGACCAGAGTCGCGAGAAGAGCACGCCGCCGCCCGCTCAGTACAATCGTCCACTCGCTAATACTGTCGTCGACTGACTACGACCTCTCCCGACCCGCCACATAGAGATGACAACTGTTCCTGCCGACCCGCTACGTGCCACTAGTGTCGTGTGGCGCAGACTAGCGACGATAAGAAACTCTCTGGTCAGAGATTGTGTGGTGCCTCGCCATCGCTGGTAATGAGTACATAGGTGTTTGAGCGCGCGTACCGGAACACGCAGTGCGGAGCCCAGAGACTGTGTTGTCGAGGCCGTCGACGCAGTGCATGTCGGTCGGTCGAGTGCGTGCGGGAGGGCAGAGAGGCAGCGTCGGCACGGAGATGCACGCACGGGGGCTGCGGCGTGGCGCGTTTGCGGTAGGCGCCTTTGGTGGCAACGGCCGGGACAAGCAGCGGTGTATGGTGTGGTGCGGGCCGGACAGGGGCGGCGGAGGAGGAGGAGGAGGCGGCGGCGCGACGATGGCATTGGGGCGGAAACGGGGACGGCGACGGCGGATGTTGAGAGGCGTCACGCGCGGACCGACACAGACGCACAGATAGATAGATAGGAAGAAGAAGGGGCGGCTGGTGAGTGCAATTTAGGCGGTAGACACAAGAGGTCGGCACGGCATTTGCGTGATGTGGCGTTGTGACGGGGTGTGCTCGCTTGCCTCGTTTTGTTGATGCGCGCAGGAAGATGTGCAGAGCAGCGGCGGGCGGCTCGGTTCGGTTTGGCCCGGCGGGCCGCGCTGTTGTCGCGGACGTGAGCGCCCCCTGGCGGGTGGCCGGAGGCGGCGCGGCGTGTTGGACGTGTGGCTGGCGGCAGTGCACAATTGCGAGTGGCTGGCGGTGTGGCGGTTGGCGCGTCGGGCGGCCGAGAGAGAGGAGAGGTATGTGTTTGCGGGCGCGTTTGCTGCGCGGCGTCGTGCAGGGAGGGCGGGCGCTTGTCGACTGTGTGGCGAATTGGCGGCGTTGTGCTCCGGCCGAAGGCGTCGGGGAAAGGAGAGTTGGTCGTGATGTCATGTCGCGCCGTGTCATGTCTGCGAAACGGCTGCCGAGAGGTGTGGTGGTAGCGAGCCGGTCGGTGTCAGTGCGATGGGAATGTGCGTTTGGCGGTTTCGGTGTGCTTTTTGCGGCGTGAGAGTGGGGCGGGCGGGCAGGCGTGCTGTTGTTGGTTCCTTGTGTCTTGTGTGTAGCTTGATGGCAACGTGGAAGGACGCCTGTTTCCAGCCGTGCGTGTGGTTGTCGACGTTGACTGGTTTGGGGCGTGCCGTTGCACGTGCGTGTTTGGGTCGTTGGTGTGCTTTTGGCTGGCTGGCTGGCTGGCTGGCTGGCTGGCTGGCTGGCTGGCTGGCTGGCTGGCTGTGTGTACGGTGGATAGTGCAGTAGTTGTGTCGTTGCCACGGGCGTCGGGTGCGGCTGCGCGTAGTGGCGGAAAGGTGTCGCGTGACTTTGTGAATGGAGTGGGGCGGGGAAAGGAGCAGCGTGCCGCTGCGTCGTGGCCGTTAGCCAGAGGCTGTGCTTTGATAGTTTTGTGGACGGTTCGTGCGAGGCGATTTGTTGCCTGCCCTATGTTTGTTTGTTGTTTTTGGAGACGACGACTGGTTGGTGGCGTGCGCGCGAGCGAAGTGGCGGTGTGCGTTTCCCGTGCCGACTGCCGACTGCCGACTGCCGACTGCCGACTGCCGGCTGGCGACAGGTGCGCCGTCGGTGGGGTGGGTGGCCGGCACAAGTAGAGGCGGCGGCGGCGGCGGCGGCGGCGTCGTTGCGGTGTGTTTGTGTTGTCGGCGACAGCTGTTTGTGCGGTGCGTGTGAATGGTGGTGCAAACGTGTGCTGGCGTTGAGGCTGCGACCGCGGCGTGTTGTTGGTTGATGTTGAACAGCGGCTGTGTGCGGTGGTGGTGTTGCCGCACGTGCATCCGGCCCGGCGCGGAAAGCGCAGTTGCGGCGGCCCTTCGGTGCCAGCCACGTCGCGTGAGCGGCGGGTTGCTCTGGTCGACACGTGGTGCTCTGGTTTGTTGTTTGGTGCCCTTTGGCCGGTGGGTGGTCCGTGTGTCTCGGTATCTGGTCGTGGTCGTGCTGCCCGTTTGTCGGCGTTGTCTGTGGCTTCGCTTTTGTTTTTGTTTTTGCGGCGTGCCGACGACCCGACGCGACCTTTACACCCAAAGTGTGGCGCCCGAAGGTGAACCAACGTAATCCGACCTCGGCGCTTAAGCTCTAAGCCTAAGCTGAGCGAACCGAACCTGTGTAGCGTTGCGTAGCGTGAGGTGAGGTGCGGTGAGGTCAGCCTCAGCGCCAAGTAAGCCAAGCTGTCCGGCCGTGAGGTGGGTGGGTGGGTGGGTGGGTAGGTAGGTGCGGCTGCTGCGGCCACCTGACGCCCGACGTGTGTTTGAATGCTTAACCTAAGTTTGAGGCTTAACCTAACCCAAGTGGCCTTAACCTAACCTAACCTAACCTAACCTAACCTCGGACGCCCGACGTGTGGTTTGAATGCTTAACCTAAGTTTGACGCTTAACCTAACACCGACCCTTAACCTAACCCAAGTGCCCCTAACCTAACCTAACCTAACCTAACCTTAATGTAACGTAACCTAACCTAACCTCTGACGCCTGACGTGTGTTTTGAATGCTTAACCTAACCCAAGTGCCCTTAACCCAACCCACGTCCACCGAACCTAACCGAGACGTGTGAACCTAATGTCTAACTCGTAACGCGTGATGTTGGCTGTCGTGTGTGCTGACGGCAGATTGGGTTGGTCTGTAGTTGCGGATTTCGGTTTGCCTCGGGCGAGGGGTTGGCTCGTAAGCGGCGAGGGGCGCTCCGGCGGAGCATGTTGCTTTGCAGGCGGCGCCCGTTTTTTTGCGGCGGGCACAATTGAAATTGTTGGGAAACGAACGAAAGGGCTGTGAATGTTGGCGGGCGAGAGGAGGAGGACGTGGCCCGACGGCTGCGGGCCGATCGGGAAACGGTGGGAGGGCGATGGGGCGGCGGAGGTGCGTTTGCACGGCCGTCATCGCCGCACGCCTCCTCTTGTGTGGCTGTGGCGCCGGCCGCGCTGGCCGGGCTGCCGCGGCGACGGTGTGGGGCCTTTGCCGAAGGTTTGGCCATTGTGGCCGGTCGCCGGCTGGGGCTGTGGGGGCGGCATTTGGGCGTGGGCGGCGATTCTCGGCGGGCCGACCCAGGCTGTAGCGCGCGGTGGCTGCAGTTTGGCCGTGGTTTGCGGCGCTGCCGTGGCGACTGGTTGGCGACTGTGGTGTGGCTGTGTGTAGCCCCATCCTCGGTGGTTTGAAAGGCGCGGGTGGTTGTGGCGCAGGTGTGGGGCTGCTCCGCACAGGCTGTCGGACGTTGGGCGGTAGCAAGCGCACCGGTCCGCATCATCTAAACTACCGGCAGGGTTGAGGGAATGTAGTATTTACCCGAAGGCATTGACTACTAAGTCTGGGTATGGGAGAAGGAACTTCAGGTGGAGGAAAATGTCTTCTTTATTGGCGGATTAGAGAATCAAATGGAATTGGACTTCTGTGGGTTGGACACTGCCAGGTGCGTTACCTGTTAAGCAGTGCGACTGGTCGTTGGTATGTGTCCCGAACATCTGACGGGACTCCGATGTTCCGTATGAGTGGGTTCTCCGAGACCACGGCTTTGTGATACAGGCGTCTGGCTTTTTGTTGAAATCTGCGAAGGACCTCAGGTTCCTGCAGAGCGTCGTGTACGTAACGAGACGGGAACTGCGGGTGCACGTGGAGGATTCTTCGGAACGCCTTATTCTCCAGCGCTTGAAGTCGTTGAATGTGGCGGGTGGCAGCATTGCCCCAGGCGACGCAGGCATAGTCCATAATCGGCCGTACGAACAGCCTGTAGATGAGGAGGCCATTCGCAACCGACAGTGAGGAGCCTTCATTAAGCAGCGGGTAAAGGGCTCCCAGGCGCTGGTCCACTTTCCGGCGGGTGGCCGTGACATGCTGTTGCCAGATGAGCTGACGATCCAGCACGACACCGAGATACGTCACTGAGGGCAGCCACGCGATGACTTCGCCGAATAACCGAAGTTCCGGCACTTGCGGCGGTCTTCTCCTGGTAAAGATGACGGCCTGGCTCTTCTGTGCGTTGAAGCGGATCCGCCATTTGCGGGACCATCCTTCAAGGTCGGAACAGGCTTCCTGAAGCCGACGGTGCATGGCCTGAGGCCAGCGGCTGCGGGTGTAGATG
>NW_026047116.1:0-34535 GCF_023864275.1 Schistocerca cancellata | reverse complement strand
CACTCCGCGGGTCTCCTCGTAGATCAGACCAGAGATGCGCTTCACGCCGCCCCTGCGAGCCAGGCGGCGGATCGCGGGCTTCGTGATGCCCTGGATGTTGTCGCGCAACACCTTGCGGTGCCGCTTGGGCGCCACCCTTGCCGAGCCCCTTTCCTCCCTTGCCGCGGCCAGTCATCTCTTCTAAATCCTCAAAAAGCTCAGGGCAAGCAAAACGTCTGCTGCAGCGGCTGGCTCCTCACCCGGCGCTAGCGAGTCGGCTACGGTCTGCGCCCAGCGCACGCGCCAGCCCCCCTATATAGACTCTGGCCCGCCCCTCCCCCCACCACGCGCAACCGAGGGCATATAAGCGCACCACGGCCGCTGGCGCGCGCCCGTGTCGTCAAGGCAGCACCCGACGCAGCACCTCGCCTCCACGCCGCTCCGCTACCGCTACCGCTATGGCCCGCACAAAGCAAACGGCCCGCAAGTCCACCGGCGGAAAGGCGCCGCGCAAACAGCTCGCCACCAAGGCGGCGAGGAAGAGCGCGCCCGCCACCGGCGGCGTCAAGAAGCCCCACCGCTACAGGCCGGGCACCGTCGCCCTGCGAGAAATCAGGCGCTACCAGAAGAGCACAGAGCTGCTCATCCGCAAGCTGCCATTCCAGCGCCTAGTGCGCGAGATCGCCCAGGACTTCAAGACCGACCTGCGCTTCCAGAGCTCCGCGGTCATGGCCCTGCAGGAGGCCAGCGAGGCCTACCTCGTCGGCCTCTTCGAAGACACCAACCTGTGCGCAATCCACGCCAAGCGCGTCACCATCATGCCCAAGGACATCCAGCTCGCGCGCCGCATCCGCGGCGAGCGCGCCTAAACACCGCGCCAGCCGCTGGGCACCGCCCGCCCGCGCACGCAACAAACAAAACGGCCCTTTTCAGGGCCACTAACATCACTCCGTCGCGAGCAAACTTTGTCGGTCGCCTCTCGCCCCACAACCACAGAACCAAAGACAAAACACCACTTCCACTTCCCGTCCGTTCCGCCACAGCCGCTCTCCTCTGCCAGCTTGCTGGCGCGCGCAACAATCAACATCATCCCTCCCCGGCGCGGCGCTCAAAGCGCACAATACCCATCGGCCGACGCCGTCAACCACACGGCCGGCCGCCGCTTCGTTTCGAAAAGAAAAACAAACAAAAAGCCAGGCACGTCCAACGCCACCGACCCTTTCCACATCTCAACGTCCCCCGCCCCCGTTGCAAGAACACACACACACACACACACAAGACAAGACACATCCGAGAAGACGGCAGGCAGGCAAACCAAAGTATTCAAACAACATGACACAAAACCAACCGTCGGCCGCCGCGACCAAACAAAAAAAAAAAAAAAAAAAAAAAAAAACGGCGACAATCAACCGCTACCGCCGCCCGCACCCGCCACCGACCCCCCGCAATCCAACCACCACGGCACGCAAACAGTATCCACACACGGGCATACAGAAACGCCAGACGACACAACCACACCGCAACACAAACACGACAATCAAAACCTTCCCGACGTGCTTTGATGGCCCTGAGAAGGGCCGTTTTGGGCCGCGCGTCTGTTGCGCGCCACTAGACGACGGGGACGGGGGGTGCGGACGACGGAGTCAACCGCCAACCCTTCCTTTCCCATTCCTCTCTACTTCTTCTTCTTGGGCGAAGCCTTCGCCTTAGACGGCGTCGTCGCCTTCTTCGGGCGCGGCGCCTTCGGCTTCTTCGTCGGAACCTTGGCGGCCTTCTTCGCCTTCGACGGCGACTTGGCCTTGGCCGGCTTGGCAGCAGCCGCCTTCTTCGCACCGGCGGGAGCGGCCGACGCCGCAGACGCCTTCTTGGCGGCGCCCGCCTTCCGACCGGTCGCCGCCTTCACGCCACCAGCCTTCTTTGCGCCGGCCGCACGGGCGCCCTTCTTCTCCTTGCTGGCCGGAGCGGCGCGCTTCTTCTTGGCACCGCCAGCACGAGCCTTGCCGCCCTCAGCCGCCCCGCCGCCGGCGCCGGCAAGCTTGAAAGAGCCGGACGCGCCCTTCCCCTTCGTCTGCACCAGCTCGCCCGCCACCACGGCCGACTTGAGGTACTTCTTGATAAACGGCGCCAGCTTCTCCGCGTCCAGCTTGTAGTGCGCGGCAATGTACTTCTTGATCGCCTGCAGCGACGATCCGCCGCGCTCCTTCAGACTCTTGATGGCGGCCGTCACCATCTCAGAGGTGCGCGGGTGCGCAGGCTTGGCGCGCGGCTTCTTCGCAGACGACGCAGACTTTGCCTTCTTCGTAGTGCCGGTGGCGGCGGGTGCCGCAGCAGTCTCGTTCGTAGCCGCCTGATCTGCCATTTCGACGACGCGCGTTCACACACAGCGAGCAGCGAGAGCGAGAGGAGACACGCAGCGAGCGGAGCGCACAGCAGAGGAATAGCCGCCTCGCGCCACGGGCCCAGCCAGTGTCGCGGGCGGGCGCGGACGGCCGAGAGAGCGGCCGCCACTCTGCGCGCCGCCGCGCCGCGCCTCCCGCGCTTGCTACCGCCCAACGTCCGACAGCCTGTGCGGAGCAGCCCCACACCTGCGCCACAACCACCCCGCGCCTTTCAAACCACCGAGGATGGGGCTACACACAGCCACACCACAGTCGCCAACCAGTCGCCACGGCAGCGCCGCAAACCACGGCCAAACTGCAGCCACCGCGCGCTACAGCCTGGGTCGGCCCGCCGAGAATCGCCGCCCACGCCCAAATGCCGCCCCCACAGCCCCAGCCGGCGACCGGCCACAATGGCCAAACCTTCGGCAAAAGCCCCACACCGTCGCCGCGGCAGCCCGGCCAGCGCGGCCGGCGCCACAGCCACACAAGCGGAGGCGTGCGGCGATGACGGCCGTGCAAACGCACCTCCGCCGCCCCATCGCCCTCCCACCGTTTCCCGATCGGCCCGCAGCCGTCGGGCCACGTCCTCCTCCTCTCGCCCGCCAACATTCACAGCCCTTTCGTTCGTTTCCCAACAATTTCAATTGTGCCCGCCGCAAAAACGGGCGCCGCCTGCAAAGCAACATGCTCCGCCGGAGCGCCCCTCGCCGCTTACGAGCCAACCCCTCGCCCGAGGCAAACCGAGATCCGCAACTACAGACCAACCCAATCTGCCGTCAGCACACACGACAGCCAACATCACGCGTTACGAGTTAGACATTAGGTTCACACGTCTCGGTTAGGTTCGGTGGACGTGGGTTAGGTTAAGGGCACTTGGGTTAGGTTAAGGGTCGGTGTTAGGTTAAGCGTCAAACTTAGGTTAAGCATTCAAACACACGTCGGGCGTCAGAGGTTAGGTTGGGTTAGGTTAGGTTAAGGCCACTTGGGTTAGGTTAAGCCTCAAACTTAGGTTAAGCATTCAAACACACGTCGGGCGTCAGGTGGCCGCAGCAGCCGCACCTACCTACCCACCCACCTCACGGCCGGACAGCTTGGCTTACTTGGCGCTGAGGCTGACCTCACCGCACCTCACCTCACGCTACGCAACGCTACAGGTTCGGTTCGGTTCGGTTCGCTCAGCTTAGGCTTAGAGCTTAAGCGCCGAGGTCGGATTACGACGTTGGTTCACCTTCGGGCGCCACACTTTGGGTGTAAAGGTCGCGTCGGGTCGTCGGCACGCCGCAAAAAACAAAAGCGAAGCCACAGACAACGCCGACAAACGGGCAGCACGACCACGACCAGATACCGAGACACACGGACCACCCACCGGCCAAAGGGCACCAAACAACAAACCAGAGCACCACGTGTCGACCAGAGCAACCCGCCGCTCACGCGACGTGGCTGGCACCGAAGGGCCGCCGCAACTGCGCTTTCCGCGCCGGGCCGGATGCACGTGCGGCAACACCACCACCGCACACAGCCGCTGTTCAACATCAACCAACAACACGCCGCGGTCGCAGCCTCAACGCCAGCACACGTTTGCACCACCATTCACACGCACCGCACAAACAGCTGTCGCCGACACAGCCGACAACACAAACACACCGCAACGACGCCGCCGCCTCTACTTGTGCCGGCCACCCACCCCACCGACGGCGCACCTGTCGCCAGCCGGCAGTCGGCAGTCGGCAGTCGGCAGTCGGCAGTCGGCAGTCGACACGGGAAAACGCGCACCGCCACTTCGCTCGCGCGCACGCCACCAACCAGTCGTCGTCTCCAAAACAACAAACAAACATAGGGCAGGCAACAAATCGCCTCGCACGAACCGTCCACAAAACTATCAAAGCACAGCCTCTGGCTAACGGCCGCGACGCAGCGGCACGCTGCTCCTTTCCCCGCCCCACTCGATTCACGAAGGCACGCGACACCGCCAACGACGGCCTCGCTTCCCGCAACCGACACCTTTCCGCCACTACGCACAGCCGCACCCGACGCCCGTGGCAACGACACAACTACTGCACTATCCACCGCCGCCTCCCCCTTCCCGTCGTACACACACACAGCCAGCCAGCCAGCCAAAACCACACCAACGACCCAAACATGCACGTGCAACGGCACACCCCAACCAGTCTACGTCGACAACCACACGCACGGCTCGAAACCGGCGCCCTTCCACGTTGCCATCAAGCTACACACACAAGACACAAGGAACCAACAACAGCAAGCCTGCCCGCCCGCCCCACTCTCACGCCGCAGCAAAAAAAAAAGCACACCGAAACCGCCAAACGCACATTCCCATCGCACCGACACCGACACCGACCGGCTCGCTACCACCACACCTCTCGGCAGCCGTTTCGCAAACATGACACGGCGCGACATGACATCACGACCAACTCTCCTCTCCCGACGCCTTCGGCCGGAGCACAACGCCGCCAATTCGCCACACACACACACACACACACACACACAGTCGACAGCCGCCCGCCCGCCCTCCCTCCCTCCCTGCACGACGCCGCGCAGCAAAGGCGCCCGCAAACACATACATACCTCTCCTCTCTCTCGGCCGCCCGACGCGCCAACCGCCACACCGCCAGCCACTCGCAATTGTGCACTGCCGCCAGCCACACGTCCAACACGCCGCGCCGCCTCCGGCCACCCGCCAGGGGGCGCTCACGTCCGCGACAACAGCGCGGCCCGCCGGGCCAAACCGAACCGAGCCGCCCGCCGCTGCTCTGCACATCTTCCTGCGCGCATCAACAAAACGAGGCAAGCGAGCACACCCCGTAACAACGCCACACCACGCAAATGCCGTGCCGACCTCTTGTGTCTACCGCCTAAATTGCACCCACTCACCAGCCGCCCCTTCTTCTTCCTACCTATCTATCTATCTATCTATCTATCTATCTATCTATCTATCTGTGCGTCTGTGTCGGTCCGCGCGTGACGCCTCTCTCTCAACATCCGCCGTCGCCGTCCCCGTCCCCGTTTCCGCCCCAATGCCATCGTCGCGCCGCCGCCTCCTCCTCCTCCTCCGCCCCTGTCCGGCCCGCACCACACCATACACCGCTGCTTGTCCCGGCCGTTGCCACCAAAGGCGCCTACCGCAAACGCGCCACGCCGCAGCCCCCGTGCGTGCATCTCCGTGCCGACGCTGCCTCTCTGCCCTCCCGCACGCACTCGACCGACCGACATGCACTGCGCCGACGGCCTCGACAACACAGTCTCTGGCTCCGCACTGCGTCTTCCGGTACGCGCGCTGAAACACGTATGTACTCGTTACCAGCGATGGCGAGGCACGACACAATCTCTGACCAGAGCGTTTCTTATCGCCGCTAGTCTGCGCCACACGACACTAGTAGCACGTAGCGGGTCGGCAGGAACAGTTGCCATCTATATGTGGCGGGTCGGGAGAGGTACTAGTCAGTCGACAGTATTAGCGAGTGGACGATTGTACTGAGCGGGCGGCGGCGTGCTCTTCTCGCGACTCTGGTCTCCGTTCGGGACGATGCATATTGTTATTACAGGTAAGGTAATGAAGCTGCATTGCGCAAATCTAATACTGTATGTCAATTGTAACTATTTTCTTCACAACAAAATGCCCCAATAATACTTTGTTTCCAAACTAACTTTTTTTTAAAGTACAACCATTCATTTCCATTTAAAGAATATTTCCTACGCATTTCCTCCAACAATCAAAATTAAATGTGAGCCGGCATTCATTGCACGACGCTGTGTACAGGTATCTACAGTTAAGAGCACATATAGATGCAGTTTGTTTCTTCTCTTTTGTCTTTTTTGTTTTTGTTTTTTGACGTAACGATCTTTTGCTCTTTTTATTCTAATTTGTACGTACGCTGTTTGTTTAGATTTTTATATTGGTAATGCCACGTAGCGCTCCGCGTGAAAATCACCGCCTGTGCTGTGTGCAGTCTGTGGCTAGTTTGCATTGTTGTCATGAACTGCTATAGCTGGATGTGAACAGCGCGTAGCGTTGCGCAGTTAGGGGTGGGCCGCCAGCACTGGTGCACGTGACGACAGAGATGGCGGACTTTTCAAATTACATATATTATGACTGGTGATGATATTAAGGGTAAATACATTGTTTGTTGTTCTCTATGAAACATCTTTACTTTGCTAACTATCCCCATCGGTAGTTAGTGCCCTCCGTAGTTTGGAATCTCTTATTTAGCTGGCAGCAGTGGTGCTCGCTGTATTGCAGTAGTTCGAGTAATGAAGCTTTTTGTGAGGTAAGTGATTTCCGACAGGTGTACTTTAATGTTACTCAGGGCCATTCTTTTGCAGGGATCTTTGATAGTCAGATTGCGTTGCGCTCAAAATATTGTGTGTCAGTTTAAGCACAGTTTTGTATACATTGGTTGTTCAAAGGGGGACGTTTCAGAATACACAGGGCCGAAGGTCAGGTCAGCCAGCGCTGCCCTTACAACGTTTATCGGGTTTTCAATTATGTCTGTTGAGATGTTCATGGTTCATTATTTCCATTCATCATATTATCGCGCGTTTCTCATCAATCTTCGTTCGTTCATTTTCTAGGGACGTTAACAACATTCTGGCACATTTACGACTATTTGTGCGGGGAGGTTTACACTTGGGTCCATTTCCATTTACATTCAATGTTGATAGACCTTTCTTTTTGTTGTTCTTTTGTTGCTGGCAGGTTACAAAAGGCCTCATTTCATGTTGGTTGCAGCAGCGTTTTTCTCCTTCTTTCTTCTAGTGTTTTCCCCGCCCCCGCCCCTCCCGCATCCGTCGGTCTCACCACGTTCACTGACAGCCGCGTCTGCGGCTACACCACAACGGCCCCCTCCCGGCAACCCATTCGTTTTCTCTTCTCTTGCACAAAAACAACGCCGCACGCGCCAGCCGAGCGCAGCGCAAGCCACCCACACCGCGCCCCTCCCCGTCTTTATAGCCTCCGCGTCTTGTTTTCTTCGTTTGCCCCCTCCCATCTCCCGAATGCCATGCCATGCCAGCAGCGTTACGCGTGCCCCTCCCCTGTCCACACACTACCGCGAAACGAACAGCCTTCCGGGCCACATGCAGGGCACGCCCACCGCCATTCCCGGACGCCACACACACACACACACACACACACACACACACACACACACACACACACACACAATGGCTTTGCACACGAACACAGACGGCACGGGCACTGTCTTACATTCTTCCTCAGAACCATCTCAACGAACGTTACGTTACATACACATCCGGGAAAGCAAAGAGCAACGCAACGCACAATTCAGCCGTCAAAGGTAACGTTCACCACGGCAGACACTTGCCGCCGCGCCGTTACACGCATTTCAGTGCGGCTACAATACACCTCCGACACGGGAACGTTCCGTTGCTCTACACTGCGTTTCTCCGTTTTGTTTGGTTCTTTTTTTTCCGTTTTCTCTCTCTCTATTTTTCTTTTTTTTTCCCCTCTCTCCTTCCCTCCACCATTCTCTCCTCACGTTCTGCCCAGACATTCGACCGATCAGAGGTTCGTTCACCTTTCGGTAACCGTTCTCAGCGCGACGGTATGACGGGTGTTCACGACGTCCGGTGTACCGCGCCGATCGACAGTTTCCCAGAGGCGACGGATCGGACCACATCACCGACATACACACAAACACGTGTACGCACATTCGCCAAAGCGACCGTCGTCTTCTAGCGTCGCGCTTACTCTACTGTACTGCACTGGACACGCGAGCATGCATCTTCAATGACGACGTCGGTGTGCGTGCGTCGTACGCACACAAGCAGACACAGTCAGTCAGACACGACTATCGAAATCAGAGTCGGGGGAAAGGTACATATCATCGTGCGTGTCGCCCGCACAATGCAAATACACAGTGGTGTCTCATTGCGCGTTCACATTTAAACGTCACTCACACGCCTCCACGCTGCATTTACAGACACATTTCACCCTCGCCATATATGGCGTGCAAACCGACCCGCAAACGGCCGTCGTTACACACTGACATTCCCAACAATCGCGTTTCGTTTCCACCCGTCACGTAACTAACCGGCACCTCCATCCAAAGGGCACATCACCGATCGCACTTCAACCCCCCCCCCCCCCCCCCCTCGCAGACAACGAGTTGTGCGCACGTGCCTCCATTCCACGTCACACCGTGGCCGTACCCCGCAACACGCGACGCGCCCCCTAAACAATCAAATTATTCATCGCATCGGCCACCCCACCCCGTCGCGTCGCGTCGCAACCAAAGCGGTAGCTATTGCCGCCGTCCACCCACTCACACACAAAACAAAACAAAAACAACAACAATTCCGCCCTTCCCGCAAAGGCCATTTGGTGGCCCTGAAAAGGGCCGTTTTGCCGCTCTCGCAACGGAGGATCTCCTTCCATTCCAGAGCCACCTCCTTACTTGGAGCTCGTGTACTTGGTCACCGCCTTCGTGCCCTCGCTCACGGCGTGCTTGGCCAGCTCGCCAGGCAGCAACAGCCGCACAGCGGTCTGGATCTCGCGGGACGTGATGGTCGAGCGCTTGTTGTAGTGCGCCAGGCGAGACGCCTCGGCCGCGATGCGCTCGAAAATGTCGTTCACGAAGCTGTTCATGATGCTCATCGCCTTCGACGAGATGCCCGTGTCAGGGTGCACCTGCTTCAGCACCTTGTAGATGTAGATGGCATAGCTCTCCTTCCTCTTGCGCTTCTTCTTCTTGTCGCCCTTCGAAATGTTCTTCTGAGCCTTGCCAGCCTTCTTGGCGGCCTTCCCGCTAGTCTTGGGCGGCATCTCAAAACAAGAACGTGAACGTACGGCAGCAACACCAGCAGCAAGCGCTCCGCTCTAGTCAGCGTCTCCCCACACAGTGGCACCCAGCGCGCCCCGCCGCCGCACCTTTACCAGCTCGCCCCGTTGCGGCCGCCGACCAATGGGCCGCGAGCGCAACCGGCCGCCGCACCCGAGAGCATAAAGGACCCCCACCCCTGGCGGCGCCGCCACTCCGCTGCTCGACTCGCTGCGGCTCGCACCGTCGTTCGTCTCGTCTCGTTTTTTTACACCACAGCGCATCGCCATGTCCGGACGCGGAAAGGGAGGCAAAGTCAAGGGCAAGTCAAAGTCCCGCTCAAGCAGGGCCGGGCTCCAGTTCCCGGTCGGCAGAATCCACCGCCTCCTGCGCAAGGGAAACTACGCCGAGCGCGTCGGCGCCGGGGCGCCCGTCTACCTCGCCGCCGTCATGGAGTACCTCGCGGCTGAGGTGCTCGAGCTGGCCGGAAACGCGGCCCGCGACAACAAGAAGACGCGCATCATCCCGCGCCACCTGCAGCTTGCCATCCGCAACGACGAGGAGCTCAACAAGCTCCTGTCGGGCGTCACCATCGCACAGGGTGGTGTCCTGCCCAACATCCAGGCCGTCCTGCTGCCAAAGAAGACCGAGAAGAAGGCCTAAACAGAGAGGCCAGGCAATCGGCACGCGGACCCGCCGCCCAGCAGCGCTGCGTGCTCCCCTGCACGCAACGCGCTTTGCCGGCCCGGCTCGGCTCACAACAATCGGCCCTTTTCAGGGCCACCACACAAACCTACGTCCAAAGCAAAATTTCAGTCGTCCTCGCCGCGCTTTGCTTTACTTTACTTTAACTTCACTTCCACAGCCGCCTGACATCGAAGTGTCAACATAGGGGAACTTGGCACAAACGCTCACGCCAGGATGCAGATCCTGTAACCCCTGTTCCCTCGACCCCGCAACAGGGGTAGCGGGTAGCGATACTGGAATATGCGCGCCCTGTATGGGGCTATGCAGCCAGATCGACGATGCGTCGCCTACAGAAGGGTCCAAAGCGGAGCGCTCTACGACGGGCCTCACACGTCCCCGCGGCACACCTGCCTAGAACCACCCACAACACGGTTCCGCGCCCTGGCACAAGCGTTCTACGCCACCGCGCGGAATTCAGAAAATGACTATTACGTCTTGACCCTTGGGCAATATGAACACCACAGGGACAGATGTGCAAGACCCGAGTCGCTACTCCAGCGGTAGCACAAACAGAACACATAATCACTCTCAACAAAACAGCAACGTCCGAAAAAGCACACTACCAAAGATAAGAACAACACACAGAAAAGAGGAGCAAATGTCCACAGGCGACAATAACCTCCACCAACTCCCCCTCTAACGGTAGAGGACTAAAAGAGAGAAGAACAAGAAGAGCCGCCGCCATCTTGTCGTCCACAGCCCGTGTGGCCCAACACACACACACACACACACACACACACATTTCCCTTGTTTTGTTTCGTTTCGTTTGCCTCAAGCACCTCCACGCACGCACAGTCGCCTTCCAAACGACAACGACAACGACAGCAATAATCACCACTGTTAAACGAGCGTGTCGACACACCGCCCTCCACTCCCGCGCGCCCCATACAAACGAAACAGCTGATCCGGCCGCCTATGGGCACGCCTTGCCTCGGCAACTCCAACGCCGCCGCAAACACACAGCCAAAACCACGCAAATATTCACCGCCTCTCGCACAACAACAACAACACACAGCCCGGCGTCTCCATCGATCGATAAACAAAACAAACACACAACGCCCTCTCTCGCGCACACACACAGCCACAAGACCCGCTTCCTTTCCTTTCTCCCAGTCACGTCACGTCACTCAAACGCAAACGAAATGAAAAGAATGAAAGAAAGAAAGAAAGAAGGCAGGCAGGCAACACACGCAGCAACAACAACACAGACTCTTTCGCACTTTTCAATTTCCGAACAGTGTGGTGGCCCTGAAAAGGGCCGTTTTCGTCTCTCCCACGGCCGCGGGAAGGCCAACGCGGCACAGCACACCGGCTGCGACGCGCCTAACCGCCGAAACCGTACAGGGTGCGCCCCTGCCTCTTCAGGGCGTACACCACGTCCATGGCCGTCACAGTCTTGCGCTTGGCGTGCTCAGTGTACGTCACCGCGTCGCGGATCACGTTCTCCAGGAACACCTTCAGCACTCCGCGGGTCTCCTCGTAGATCAGACCAGAGATGCGCTTCACGCCGCCCCTGCGAGCCAGGCGGCGGATCGCGGGCTTCGTGATGCCCTGGATGTTGTCGCGCAACACCTTGCGGTGCCGCTTGGCGCCACCCTTGCCGAGCCCCTTTCCTCCCTTGCCGCGGCCAGTCATCTCTTCTAAATCCTCAAAAAGCTCAGGGCAAGCAAAACGTCTGCTGCAGCGGCTGGCTCCTCACCCGGCGCTAGCGAGTCGGCTACGGTCTGCGCCCAGCGCATTTATAGGATATATAGGATGGGGCCCCTCCACGCCCGCACCAACGTGGTGACCAAACCAAAAGTTCTACTGTCACCTCCGTAAGCATGTTAGTATTTGAATCAGGCGTCACAGGATGCAGGCTGTGATGTTATCCATGCGTCTGGGTAAGACTACTCATTAACATGGTCCATCGGAGATAGATAGTGGTCGAAAACGATCGAAGGGTAGCGGTTGTAAGAGCAGAGGGAAAAAAGTGCCAAGGCCAGCGCCAAGGGAAAAAAACCTCTGCGACAGTAGGACGGGTAGTAAGGGCAGTAGCGGCTTGCTAGCTGCGACAGAGCATGCAAGGTGAGGAGTGGTTAGCGTGAGGTACCGTGCAACGTTACCTATGTACTGCGTGGTCGTGTCGTTAGCTGGGTCAGTCCGGTGCTGCGGCTGGGCTCGCTTGAAGTCTCCTGGGCCGGCGGCGGTGGCTTACTCCCTGTAACATAAAAGTTCTGCGCGGCAGCTTGGCGACGCTTGTGCGATGAAGACTGCCCTATTGGCCTTTGCACCCTTCACCTGCGGTGCTGCTGGGGCAACCGCTGGGATAGGCGCAGGTACGACTGCGCTGTGGCCTTGGGCGAAGACTGCACGCAGTTGCCTCAAGGCCTCTTCCTTCTCTGCAGCCAAGGCGGCTGCGAAGGCAGCCCTCTCCGCCGCCATGACGGCTTTGAGGGCTGCTGTGGCCTCCTTCACGGCGGCCCCGAGGTCGAGGTCGCACTTCTTCGCGGGAGGGCGAGCTGCGTCCTGGCTGCCCGTTTCCGAGCGGCCGTCCCTGCCCCTGGCAGGTGGATCTGCTGCCGCGCCGTTCCTCAGCTGCGCCGGGCTGTTCTGAGCCCTACGCCGTTTCCGACGTCGTCTTCTCTTCTGCTGCTGCGTCGGTACGGCCGCGGCCGCTTCGCCGCCCCCGGCACGGCTGCGACTTGAGAAAGCCGCACAACCGCGCCAACTGGCGACGTGCGGGCCGCCACACCGGACACAAGTCGGCAAAGCGTTGCTGCCGCGGTCACAGGCGCGGCTGTCGTGCTCGCCTGAGCACTTGACGCACCGCGCTGCGTTGCGGCAATACTTCGCTACATGGCCCTCGCCCTGGCACCTGAAGCACTGGGGCAGAGGGTCCATGGCGGTCGGGAGAGCCTCCGTCGTCACCGGGAAGCCCAGCAACTTCCGCAAGTCGAAGATGTCACTCCCGCCGTCGACCGTTTGCACGGTCACGGCATAGAGCGGCGCCCTCTTCCTGTTGGTCCGGTTGTGCAACCTTGCGGTTGCGCAACCAAACCCGGCTCGCAGCAGCCCTTCCCGGACCGCTGCCTCGTCACAGCACCAAGGCAACCCCCTGAGGAGTGCCTTGGTCGTCTTCATCCTTCCGACGGAAGGTGCCTTATCACGCGCCGGCGGTGCGTCGACGACGTGGTCGGCCACTGCGACCTTGATCGCCCTGTGGTCGGCCACGTTTGCAGCTCGAACGCAGATCAGCGAGTCTGTATCGACAGACTCGTAGACCACCTCGTTCCGAGCGCAATTCGTGATGGTGTCGAACAGCGCTGTCCACGCGCCTTTGCACTTGACGTACAAAGGGGGAGCAGGCCGCGACTCGTCTTCACGGGAGTTCCTCGCATGGTCGGCAGACTCGGTGAGTCGCACAGCCGAAGGACCCTTCGTAGCGGCAGGTTTCCTCTGCGCACCCTTCTTTCCCATGCTGCGAGGCGCGGAACACGACAATTTGCACGCGTTGTAATAACAACGCACGACAATCTGCTCTCCGCGGCGCCCACAGCACAGAAAACCTCTTCACGAGCTCTCAACGGCCGAGTAGGCTAAGCGCGCAACGGCAGCGATGCGCTCGCCTCGCCAGCTCAGGCCGCTCTCTGGGCTTTTTTTTTTTTTTTTTTTTTTTTTTTTTTTTTTTTTTTTTTTTTTTTTTTTTCCACGTCTCTGGGATGGAGAGCGTGTGGCTGTTGTTGCGCGATATAATCCGCTTTTCAGCCATGGAGGTTGGAATGTAATGCTGTTTTGTCACAGTTTATTTCAATTTAGTGGGGATTGTTTTTCCTTTTGTTAGGTTTCATTCCGTTTCATCTTAGGTGAATTCTTTCTGAATATTCAATACCTTATTTATTTTATTTTTATTTTTTGGTGGGAATACTCGCCCTGGCATTCGCCTTACAGCTTGAGGGAAACCACCAAAACCTCAGCTAGGGCGGAAAGAATATTCAGCTTTGTGAAAAGTTTTATTCTGTTCTTGTAGGATATGTTCTTAACCTGATTTACTAGCCTAGTTTACTATCTCAATGCTATCACTATATAGATCTTTCTATAGCTTACGGTTCTAGTCACTTGTCCTATCCTAGTTTACTAGACTTGTCTTGCGTAAATTTGTATAATCTGCTTTTGTCCCAAATCTGATTTATTAGCCTAATTTACTGTCGTAATTCTAACTATTTTAAGTTCTTTTTATTGTTTACTGACCTATCCTAGTTTACTAGTCTTATCCTGCACTATCGTAATTCTAACTATTTTAAGTTCTTTCTATTGTTTACTGACCTAGACTCTTATCCTAACCTAAGTGTAGTTTTGTCCTTTTCTTTTTCGTGTCTCTGATATCTTAGCCTTCTATTTCTTGTATGAGGTGTAGAACTGGTGTGATATGCTCTGGTATGTTTTCTTGAATACATTTGGCTATTGTGTAAGCTGGGAGTGGGTATTGGAAGTGGGGGTACCTAAATTTCCAGTGTTTATTTGTTAGTATGTCCTTTATAGGTCCATCTGATACAAGTCTTTGCGATCCAGCCCAGCGCACGCGCACGCGCCAGCCCCCCTATATAGACTCTGGCCCGCCCTCCCCCCACCACGCGCAACCGAGGGCATATAAGCGCACCACGGCCGCTGGCGCGCGCCCGTGTCGTCAAGGCAGCACCCGACGCAGCACCTCGCCTCCACGCCGCTCCGCTACCGCTACCGCTATGGCCCGCACAAAGCAAACGGCCCGCAAGTCCACCGGCGGAAAGGCGCCGCGCAAACAGCTCGCCACCAAGGCGGCGAGGAAGAGCGCGCCCGCCACCGGCGGCGTCAAGAAGCCCCACCGCTACAGGCCGGGCACCGTCGCCCTGCGAGAAATCAGGCGCTACCAGAAGAGCACAGAGCTGCTCATCCGCAAGCTGCCATTCCAGCGCCTAGTGCGCGAGATCGCCCAGGACTTCAAGACCGACCTGCGCTTCCAGAGCTCCGCGGTCATGGCCCTGCAGGAGGCCAGCGAGGCCTACCTCGTCGGCCTCTTCGAAGACACCAACCTGTGCGCAATCCACGCCAAGCGCGTCACCATCATGCCCAAGGACATCCAGCTCGCGCGCCGCATCCGCGGCGAGCGCGCCTAAACACCGCGCCAGCCGCTGGGCACCGCCCGCCCGCGCACGCAACAAACAAAACGGCCCTTTTCAGGGCCACTAACATCACTCCGTCGCGAGCAAACTTTGTCGGTCGCCTCTCGCCCCACAACCACAGAACCAAAGACAAAACACCACTTCCACTTCCCGTCCGTCCGCCACAGCCGCTCTCCTCTGCCAGCTTGCTGGCGCGCGCAACAATCAACATCATCCCTCCCCGGCGCGGCGCTCAAAGCGCACAATACCCATCGGCCGACGCCGTCAACCACACGGCCGGCCGCCGCTTCGTTTCGAAAAGAAAAACAAACAAAAAGCCAGGCACGTCCAACGCCACCGACCCTTTCCACATCTCAACGTCCCCCGCCCCCGTTGCAAGAACACACACACACACACACACAAGACAAGACACATCCGAGAAGACGGCAGGCAGGCAAACCAAAGTATTCAAACAACATGACACAAAACCAACCGTCGGCCGGCCGCGACCAAACAAAAAAAAAAAAAAAAAAAAAAAAAACGGCGACAATCAACCGCTACCGCCGCCCGCACCCGCCACCGACCCCCCGCAATCCAACCACCACGGCACGCAAACAGTATCCACACACGGGCATACAGAAACGCCAGACGACACAACCACACCGCAACACAAACACGACAATCAAAACCTTCCCGACGTGCTTTGATGGCCCTGAGAAGGGCCGTTTTGGGCCGCGCGTCTGTTGCGCGCCACTAGACGACGGGGACGGGGGGTGCGGACGACGGAGTCAACCGCCAACCCTTCCTTTCCCATTCCTCTCTACTTCTTCTTCTTGGGCGAAGCCTTCGCCTTAGACGGCGTCGTCGCCTTCTTCGGGCGCGGCGCCTTCGGCTTCTTCGTCGGAACCTTGGCGGCCTTCTTCGCCTTCGACGGCGACTTGGCCTTGGCCGGCTTGGCAGCAGCCGCCTTCTTCGCACCGGCGGGAGCGGCCGACGCCGCAGACGCCTTCTTGGCGGCGCCCGCCTTCCGACCGGTCGCCGCCTTCACGCCACCAGCCTTCTTTGCGCCGGCCGCACGGGCGCCCTTCTTCTCCTTGCTGGCCGGAGCGGCGCGCTTCTTCTTGGCACCGCCAGCACGAGCCTTGCCGCCCTCAGCCGCCCCGCCGCCGGCGCCGGCAAGCTTGAAAGAGCCGGACGCGCCCTTCCCCTTCGTCTGCACCAGCTCGCCCGCCACCACGGCCGACTTGAGGTACTTCTTGATAAACGGCGCCAGCTTCTCCGCGTCCAGCTTGTAGTGCGCGGCAATGTACTTCTTGATCGCCTGCAGCGACGATCCGCCGCGCTCCTTCAGACTCTTGATGGCGGCCGTCACCATCTCAGAGGTGCGCGGGTGCGCAGGCTTGGCGCGCGGCTTCTTCGCAGACGACGCAGACTTTGCCTTCTTCGTAGTGCCGGTGGCGGCGGGTGCCGCAGCAGTCTCGTTCGTAGCCGCCTGATCTGCCATTTCGACGACGCGCGTTCACACACAGCGAGCAGCGAGAGCGAGAGGAGACACGCAGCGAGCGGAGCGCACAGCAGAGGAATAGCCGCCTCGCGCCACGGGCCCAGCCAGTGTCGCGGGCGGGCGCGGACGGCCGAGAGAGCGGCCGCCACTCTGCGCGCCGCCGCGCCGCGCCTCCCGCGCTTGCTACCGCCCAACGTCCGACAGCCTGTGCGGAGCAGCCCCACACCTGCGCCACAACCACCCGCGCCTTTCAAACCACCGAGGATGGGGCTACACACAGCCACACCACAGTCGCCAACCAGTCGCCACGGCAGCGCCGCAAACCACGGCCAAACTGCAGCCACCGCGCGCTACAGCCTGGGTCGGCCCGCCGAGAATCGCCGCCCACGCCCAAATGCCGCCCCCACAGCCCCAGCCGGCGACCGGCCACAATGGCCAAACCTTCGGCAAAAGCCCCACACCGTCGCCGCGGCAGCCCGGCCAGCGCGGCCGGCGCCACAGCCACACAAGCGGAGGCGTGCGGCGATGACGGCCGTGCAAACGCACCTCCGCCGCCCCATCGCCCTCCCACCGTTTCCCGATCGGCCCGCAGCCGTCGGGCCACGTCCTCCTCCTCTCGCCCGCCAACATTCACAGCCCTTTCGTTCGTTTCCCAACAATTTCAATTGTGCCCGCCGCAAAAACGGGCGCCGCCTGCAAAGCAACATGCTCCGCCGGAGCGCCCCTCGCCGCTTACGAGCCAACCCCTCGCCCGAGGCAAACCGAGATCCGCAACTACAGACCAACCCAATCTGCCGTCAGCACACACGACAGCCAACATCACGCGTTACGAGTTAGACATTAGGTTCACACGTCTCGGTTAGGTTCGGTGGACGTGGGTTAGGTTAAGGGCACTTGGGTTAGGTTAAGGGTCGGTGTTAGGTTAAGCGTCAAACTTAGGTTAAGCATTCAAACACACGTCGGGCGTCAGAGGTTAGGTTGGGTTAGGTTAGGTTAAGGCCACTTGGGTTAGGTTAAGCCTCAAACTTAGGTTAAGCATTCAAACACACGTCGGGCGTCAGGTGGCCGCAGCAGCCGCACCTACCTACCCACCCACCTCACGGCCGGACAGCTTGGCTTACTTGGCGCTGAGGCTGACCTCACCGCACCTCACCTCACGCTACGCAACGCTACAGGTTCGGTTCGGTTCGGTTCGCTCAGCTTAGGCTTAGAGCTTAAGCGCCGAGGTCGGATTACGACGTTGGTTCACCTTCGGGCGCCACACTTTGGGTGTAAAGGTCGCGTCGGGTCGTCGGCACGCCGCAAAAAACAAAAGCGAAGCCACAGACAACGCCGACAAACGGGCAGCACGACCACGACCAGATACCGAGACACACGGACCACCCACCGGCCAAAGGGCACCAAACAACAAACCAGAGCACCACGTGTCGACCAGAGCAACCCGCCGCTCACGCGACGTGGCTGGCACCGAAGGGCCGCCGCAACTGCGCTTTCCGCGCCGGGCCGGATGCACGTGCGGCAACACCACCACCGCACACAGCCGCTGTTCAACATCAACCAACAACACGCCGCGGTCGCAGCCTCAACGCCAGCACACGTTTGCACCACCATTCACACGCACCGCACAAACAGCTGTCGCCGACACAGCCGACAACACAAACACACCGCAACGACGCCGCCGCCTCTACTTGTGCCGGCCACCCACCCCACCGACGGCGCACCTGTCGCCAGCCGGCAGTCGGCAGTCGGCAGTCGGCAGTCGGCAGTCGGCAGTCGACACGGGAAACGCGCACCGCCACTTCGCTCGCGCGCACGCCACCAACCAGTCGTCGTCTCCAAAACAACAAACAAACATAGGGCAGGCAACAAATCGCCTCGCACGAACCGTCCACAAAACTATCAAAGCACAGCCTCTGGCTAACGGCCGCGACGCAGCGGCACGCTGCTCCTTTCCCCGCCCCACTCGATTCACGAAGGCACGCGACACCGCCAACGACGGCCTCGCTTCCCGCAACCGACACCTTTCCGCCACTACGCACAGCCGCACCCGACGCCCGTGGCAACGACACAACTACTGCACTATCCACCGCCGCCTCCCCCTTCCCGTCGTACACACACACAGCCAGCCAGCCAGCCAAAACCACACCAACGACCCAAACATGCACGTGCAACGGCACACCCCAACCAGTCTACGTCGACAACCACACGCACGGCTCGAAACCGGCGCCCTTCCACGTTGCCATCAAGCTACACACACAAGACACAAGGAACCAACAACAGCAAGCCTGCCCGCCCGCCCCACTCTCACGCCGCAGCAAAAAAAAAAGCACACCGAAACCGCCAAACGCACATTCCCATCGCACCGACACCGACACCGACCGGCTCGCTACCACCACACCTCTCGGCAGCCGTTTCGCAAACATGACACGGCGCGACATGACATCACGACCAACTCTCCTCTCCCGACGCCTTCGGCCGGAGCACAACGCCGCCAATTCGCCACACACACACACACACACACACACACACAGTCGACAGCCGCCCGCCCGCCCTCCCTCCCTCCCTGCACGACGCCGCGCAGCAAAGGCGCCCGCAAACACATACATACCTCTCCTCTCTCTCGGCCGCCCGACGCGCCAACCGCCACACCGCCAGCCACTCGCAATTGTGCACTGCCGCCAGCCACACGTCCAACACGCCGCGCCGCCTCCGGCCACCCGCCAGGGGGCGCTCACGTCCGCGACAACAGCGCGGCCCGCCGGGCCAAACCGAACCGAGCCGCCCGCCGCTGCTCTGCACATCTTCCTGCGCGCATCAACAAAACGAGGCAAGCGAGCACACCCCGTAACAACGCCACACCACGCAAATGCCGTGCCGACCTCTTGTGTCTACCGCCTAAATTGCACCCACTCACCAGCCGCCCCTTCTTCTTCCTACCTATCTATCTATCTATCTATCTATCTATCTATCTATCTATCTGTGCGTCTGTGTCGGTCCGCGCGTGACGCCTCTCTCTCAACATCCGCCGTCGCCGTCCCCGTCCCCGTTTCCGCCCCAATGCCATCGTCGCGCCGCCGCCTCCTCCTCCTCCTCCGCCCCTGTCCGGCCCGCACCACACCATACACCGCTGCTTGTCCCGGCCGTTGCCACCAAAGGCGCCTACCGCAAACGCGCCACGCCGCAGCCCCCGTGCGTGCATCTCCGTGCCGACGCTGCCTCTCTGCCCTCCCGCACGCACTCGACCGACCGACATGCACTGCGCCGACGGCCTCGACAACACAGTCTCTGGCTCCGCACTGCGTCTTCCGGTACGCGCGCTGAAACACGTATGTACTCGTTACCAGCGATGGCGAGGCACGACACAATCTCTGACCAGAGCGTTTCTTATCGCCGCTAGTCTGCGCCACACGACACTAGTAGCACGTAGCGGGTCGGCAGGAACAGTTGCCATCTATATGTGGCGGGTCGGGAGAGGTACTAGTCAGTCGACAGTATTAGCGAGTGGACGATTGTACTGAGCGGGCGGCGGCGTGCTCTTCTCGCGACTCTGGTCTCCGTTCGGGACGATGCATATTGTTATTACAGGTAAGGTAATGAAGCTGCATTGCGCAAATCTAATACTGTATGTCAATTGTAACTATTTTCTTCACAACAAAATGCCCCAATAATACTTTGTTTCCAAACTAACTTTTTTTTTAAAGTACAACCATTCATTTCCATTTAAAGAATATTTCCTACGCATTTCCTCCAACAATCAAAATTAAATGTGAGCCGGCATTCATTGCACGACGCTGTGTACAGGTATCTACAGTTAAGAGCACATATAGATGCAGTTTGTTTCTTCTCTTTTGTCTTTTTTGTTTTTGTTTTTTGACGTAACGATCTTTTGCTCTTTTTATTCTAATTTGTACGTACGCTGTTTGTTTAGATTTTTATATTGGTAATGCCACGTAGCGCTCCGCGTGAAAATCACCGCCTGTGCTGTGTGCAGTCTGTGGCTAGTTTGCATTGTTGTCATGAACTGCTATAGCTGGATGTGAACAGCGCGTAGCGTTGCGCAGTTAGGGGTGGGCCGCCAGCACTGGTGCACGTGACGACAGAGATGGCGGACTTTTCAAATTACATATATTATGACTGGTGATGATATTAAGGGTAAATACATTGTTTGTTGTTCTCTATGAAACATCTTTACTTTGCTAACTATCCCCATCGGTAGTTAGTGCCCTCCGTAGTTTGGAATCTCTTATTTAGCTGGCAGCAGTGGTGCTCGCTGTATTGCAGTAGTTCGAGTAATGAAGCTTTTTGTGAGGTAAGTGATTTCCGACAGGTGTACTTTAATGTTACTCAGGGCCATTCTTTTGCAGGGATCTTTGATAGTCAGATTGCGTTGCGCTCAAAATATTGTGTGTCAGTTTAAGCACAGTTTTGTATACATTGGTTGTTCAAAGGGGGACGTTTCAGAATACACAGGGCCGAAGGTCAGGTCAGCCAGCGCTGCCCTTACAACGTTTATCGGGTTTTCAATTATGTCTGTTGAGATGTTCATGGTTCATTATTTCCATTCATCATATTATCGCGCGTTTCTCATCAATCTTCGTTCGTTCATTTTCTAGGGACGTTAACAACATTCTGGCACATTTACGACTATTTGTGCGGGGAGGTTTACACTTGGGTCCATTTCCATTTACATTCAATGTTGATAGACCTTTCTTTTTGTTGTTCTTTTGTTGCTGGCAGGTTACAAAAGGCCTCATTTCATGTTGGTTGCAGCAGCGTTTTTCTCCTTCTTTCTTCTAGTGTTTTCCCCGCCCCCGCCCCTCCCGCATCCGTCGGTCTCACCACGTTCACTGACAGCCGCGTCTGCGGCTACACCACAACGGCCCCCTCCCGGCAACCCATTCGTTTTCTCTTCTCTTGCACAAAAACAACGCCGCACGCGCCAGCCGAGCGCAGCGCAAGCCACCCACACCGCGCCCCTCCCCGTCTTTATAGCCTCCGCGTCTTGTTTTCTTCGTTTGCCCCCTCCCATCTCCCGAATGCCATGCCATGCCAGCAGCGTTACGCGTGCCCCTCCCCTGTCCACACACTACCGCGAAACGAACAGCCTTCCGGGCCACATGCAGGGCACGCCCACCGCCATTCCCGGACGCCACACACACACACACACACACACACACACACACACACACACACACACACACACACAATGGCTTTGCACACGAACACAGACGGCACGGGCACTGTCTTACATTCTTCCTCAGAACCATCTCAACGAACGTTACGTTACATACACATCCGGGAAAGCAAAGAGCAACGCAACGCACAATTCAGCCGTCAAAGGTAACGTTCACCACGGCAGACACTTGCCGCCGCGCCGTTACACGCATTTCAGTGCGGCTACAATACACCTCCGACACGGGAACGTTCCGTTGCTCTACACTGCGTTTCTCCGTTTTGTTTGGTTCTTTTTTTTCCGTTTTCTCTCTCTCTATTTTTCTTTTTTTTTCCCCTCTCTCCTTCCCTCCACCATTCTCTCCTCACGTTCTGCCCAGACATTCGACCGATCAGAGGTTCGTTCACCTTTCGGTAACCGTTCTCAGCGCGACGGTATGACGGGTGTTCACGACGTCCGGTGTACCGCGCCGATCGACAGTTTCCCAGAGGCGACGGATCGGACCACATCACCGACATACACACAAACACGTGTACGCACATTCGCCAAAGCGACCGTCGTCTTCTAGCGTCGCGCTTACTCTACTGTACTGCACTGGACACGCGAGCATGCATCTTCAATGACGACGTCGGTGTGCGTGCGTCGTACGCACACAAGCAGACACAGTCAGTCAGACACGACTATCGAAATCAGAGTCGGGGGAAAGGTACATATCATCGTGCGTGTCGCCCGCACAATGCAAATACACAGTGGTGTCTCATTGCGCGTTCACATTTAAACGTCACTCACACGCCTCCACGCTGCATTTACAGACACATTTCACCCTCGCCATATATGGCGTGCAAACCGACCCGCAAACGGCCGTCGTTACACACTGACATTCCCAACAATCGCGTTTCGTTTCCACCCGTCACGTAACTAACCGGCACCTCCATCCAAAGGGCACATCACCGATCGCACTTCAACCCCCCCCCCCCCCCCCTCGCAGACAACGAGTTGTGCGCACGTGCCTCCATTCCACGTCACACCGTGGCCGTACCCCGCAACACGCGACGCGCCCCCTAAACAATCAAATTATTCATCGCATCGGCCACCCCACCCCGTCGCGTCGCGTCGCAACCAAAGCGGTAGCTATTGCCGCCGTCCACCCACTCACACACAAAACAAAACAAAAACAACAACAATTCCGCCCTTCCCGCAAAGGCCATTTGGTGGCCCTGAAAAGGGCCGTTTTGCCGCTCTCGCAACGGAGGATCTCCTTCCATTCCAGAGCCACCTCCTTACTTGGAGCTCGTGTACTTGGTCACCGCCTTCGTGCCCTCGCTCACGGCGTGCTTGGCCAGCTCGCCAGGCAGCAACAGCCGCACAGCGGTCTGGATCTCGCGGGACGTGATGGTCGAGCGCTTGTTGTAGTGCGCCAGGCGAGACGCCTCGGCCGCGATGCGCTCGAAAATGTCGTTCACGAAGCTGTTCATGATGCTCATCGCCTTCGACGAGATGCCCGTGTCAGGGTGCACCTGCTTCAGCACCTTGTAGATGTAGATGGCATAGCTCTCCTTCCTCTTGCGCTTCTTCTTCTTGTCGCCCTTCGAAATGTTCTTCTGAGCCTTGCCAGCCTTCTTGGCGGCCTTCCCGCTAGTCTTGGGCGGCATCTCAAAACAAGAACGTGAACGTACGGCAGCAACACCAGCAGCAAGCGCTCCGCTCTAGTCAGCGTCTCCCCACACAGTGGCACCCAGCGCGCCCCGCCGCCGCACCTTTACCAGCTCGCCCCGTTGCGGCCGCCGACCAATGGGCCGCGAGCGCAACCGGCCGCCGCACCCGAGAGCATAAAGGACCCCCACCCCTGGCGGCGCCGCCACTCCGCTGCTCGACTCGCTGCGGCTCGCACCGTCGTTCGTCTCGTCTCGTTTTTTTACACCACAGCGCATCGCCATGTCCGGACGCGGAAAGGGAGGCAAAGTCAAGGGCAAGTCAAAGTCCCGCTCAAGCAGGGCCGGGCTCCAGTTCCCGGTCGGCAGAATCCACCGCCTCCTGCGCAAGGGAAACTACGCCGAGCGCGTCGGCGCCGGGGCGCCCGTCTACCTCGCCGCCGTCATGGAGTACCTCGCGGCTGAGGTGCTCGAGCTGGCCGGAAACGCGGCCCGCGACAACAAGAAGACGCGCATCATCCCGCGCCACCTGCAGCTTGCCATCCGCAACGACGAGGAGCTCAACAAGCTCCTGTCGGGCGTCACCATCGCACAGGGTGGTGTCCTGCCCAACATCCAGGCCGTCCTGCTGCCAAAGAAGACCGAGAAGAAGGCCTAAACAGAGAGGCCAGGCAATCGGCACGCGGACCCGCCGCCCAGCAGCGCTGCGTGCTCCCCTGCACGCAACGCGCTTTGCCGGCCCGGCTCGGCTCACAACAATCGGCCCTTTTCAGGGCCACCACACAAACCTACGTCCAAAGCAAAATTTCAGTCGTCCTCGCCGCGCTTTGCTTTACTTTACTTTAACTTCACTTCCACAGCCGCCTGACATCGAAGTGTCAACATAGGGGAACTTGGCACAAACGCTCACGCCAGGATGCAGATCCTGTAACCCCTGTTCCCTCGACCCCGCAACAGGGGTAGCGGGTAGCGATACTGGAATATGCGCGCCCTGTATGGGGCTATGCAGCCAGATCGACGATGCGTCGCCTACAGAAGGGTCCAAAGCGGAGCGCTCTACGACGGGCCTCACACGTCCCCGCGGCACACCTGCCTAGAACCACCCACAACACGGTTCCGCGCCCTGGCACAAGCGTTCTACGCCACCGCGCGGAATTCAGAAAATGACTATTACGTCTTGACCCTTGGGCAATATGAACACCACAGGGACAGATGTGCAAGACCCGAGTCGCTACTCCAGCGGTAGCACAAACAGAACACATAATCACTCTCAACAAAACAGCAACGTCCGAAAAAGCACACTACCAAAGATAAGAACAACACACAGAAAAGAGGAGCAAATGTCCACAGGCGACAATAACCTCCACCAACTCCCCCTCTAACGGTAGAGGACTAAAAGAGAGAAGAACAAGAAGAGCCGCCGCCATCTTGTCGTCCACAGCCCGTGTGGCCCAACACACACACACACACACACACACACACACATTTCCCTTGTTTTGTTTCGTTTCGTTTGCCTCAAGCACCTCCACGCACGCACAGTCGCCTTCCAAACGACAACGACAACGACAGCAATAATCACCACTGTTAAACGAGCGTGTCGACACACCGCCCTCCACTCCCGCGCGCCCCATACAAACGAAACAGCTGATCCGGCCGCCTATGGGCACGCCTTGCCTCGGCAACTCCAACGCCGCCGCAAACACACAGCCAAAACCACGCAAATATTCACCGCCTCTCGCACAACAACAACAACACACAGCCCGGCGTCTCCATCGATCGATAAACAAAACAAACACACAACGCCCTCTCTCGCGCACACACACAGCCACAAGACCCGCTTCCTTTCCTTTCTCCCAGTCACGTCACGTCACTCAAACGCAAACGAAATGAAAAGAATGAAAGAAAGAAAGAAAGAAGGCAGGCAGGCAACACACGCAGCAACAACAACACAGACTCTTTCGCACTTTTCAATTTCCGAACAGTGTGGTGGCCCTGAAAAGGGCCGTTTTCGTCTCTCCCACGGCCGCGGGAAGGCCAACGCGGCACAGCACACCGGCTGCGACGCGCCTAACCGCCGAAACCGTACAGGGTGCGCCCCTGCCTCTTCAGGGCGTACACCACGTCCATGGCCGTCACAGTCTTGCGCTTGGCGTGCTCAGTGTACGTCACCGCGTCGCGGATCACGTTCTCCAGGAACACCTTCAGCACTCCGCGGGTCTCCTCGTAGATCAGACCAGAGATGCGCTTCACGCCGCCCCTGCGAGCCAGGCGGCGGATCGCGGGCTTCGTGATGCCCTGGATGTTGTCGCGCAACACCTTGCGGTGCCGCTTGGCGCCACCCTTGCCGAGCCCCTTTCCTCCCTTGCCGCGGCCAGTCATCTCTTCTAAATCCTCAAAAAGCTCAGGGCAAGCAAAACGTCTGCTGCAGCGGCTGGCTCCTCACCCGGCGCTAGCGAGTCGGCTACGGTCTGCGCCCAGCGCACGCGCCAGCCCCCCTATATAGACTCTGGCCCGCCCTCCCCCCACCACGCGCAACCGAGGGCATATAAGCGCACCACGGCCGCTGGCGCGCGCCCGTGTCGTCAAGGCAGCACCCGACGCAGCACCTCGCCTCCACGCCGCTCCGCTACCGCTACCGCTATGGCCCGCACAAAGCAAACGGCCCGCAAGTCCACCGGCGGAAAGGCGCCGCGCAAACAGCTCGCCACCAAGGCGGCGAGGAAGAGCGCGCCCGCCACCGGCGGCGTCAAGAAGCCCCACCGCTACAGGCCGGGCACCGTCGCCCTGCGAGAAATCAGGCGCTACCAGAAGAGCACAGAGCTGCTCATCCGCAAGCTGCCATTCCAGCGCCTAGTGCGCGAGATCGCCCAGGACTTCAAGACCGACCTGCGCTTCCAGAGCTCCGCGGTCATGGCCCTGCAGGAGGCCAGCGAGGCCTACCTCGTCGGCCTCTTCGAAGACACCAACCTGTGCGCAATCCACGCCAAGCGCGTCACCATCATGCCCAAGGACATCCAGCTCGCGCGCCGCATCCGCGGCGAGCGCGCCTAAACACCGCGCCAGCCGCTGGGCACCGCCCGCCCGCGCACGCAACAAACAAAACGGCCCTTTTCAGGGCCACTAACATCACTCCGTCGCGAGCAAACTTTGTCGGTCGCCTCTCGCCCCACAACCACAGAACCAAAGACAAAACACCACTTCCACTTCCCGTCCGTCCGCCACAGCCGCTCTCCTCTGCCAGCTTGCTGGCGCGCGCAACAATCAACATCATCCCTCCCCGGCGCGGCGCTCAAAGCGCACAATACCCATCGGCCGACGCCGTCAACCACACGGCCGGCCGCCGCTTCGTTTCGAAAAGAAAAACAAACAAAAAGCCAGGCACGTCCAACGCCACCGACCCTTTCCACATCTCAACGTCCCCCGCCCCCGTTGCAAGAACACACACACACACACACACAAGACAAGACACATCCGAGAAGACGGCAGGCAGGCAAACCAAAGTATTCAAACAACATGACACAAAACCAACCGTCGGCCGGCCGCGACCAAACAAAAAAAAAAAAAAAAAAAAAAAAAAACGGCGACAATCAACCGCTACCGCCGCCCGCACCCGCCACCGACCCCCCGCAATCCAACCACCACGGCACGCAAACAGTATCCACACACGGGCATACAGAAACGCCAGACGACACAACCACACCGCAACACAAACACGACAATCAAAACCTTCCCGACGTGCTTTGATGGCCCTGAGAAGGGCCGTTTTGGGCCGCGCGTCTGTTGCGCGCCACTAGACGACGGGGACGGGGGGTGCGGACGACGGAGTCAACCGCCAACCCTTCCTTTCCCATTCCTCTCTACTTCTTCTTCTTGGGCGAAGCCTTCGCCTTAGACGGCGTCGTCGCCTTCTTCGGGCGCGGCGCCTTCGGCTTCTTCGTCGGAACCTTGGCGGCCTTCTTCGCCTTCGACGGCGACTTGGCCTTGGCCGGCTTGGCAGCAGCCGCCTTCTTCGCACCGGCGGGAGCGGCCGACGCCGCAGACGCCTTCTTGGCGGCGCCCGCCTTCCGACCGGTCGCCGCCTTCACGCCACCAGCCTTCTTTGCGCCGGCCGCACGGGCGCCCTTCTTCTCCTTGCTGGCCGGAGCGGCGCGCTTCTTCTTGGCACCGCCAGCACGAGCCTTGCCGCCCTCAGCCGCCCCGCCGCCGGCGCCGGCAAGCTTGAAAGAGCCGGACGCGCCCTTCCCCTTCGTCTGCACCAGCTCGCCCGCCACCACGGCCGACTTGAGGTACTTCTTGATAAACGGCGCCAGCTTCTCCGCGTCCAGCTTGTAGTGCGCGGCAATGTACTTCTTGATCGCCTGCAGCGACGATCCGCCGCGCTCCTTCAGACTCTTGATGGCGGCCGTCACCATCTCAGAGGTGCGCGGGTGCGCAGGCTTGGCGCGCGGCTTCTTCGCAGACGACGCAGACTTTGCCTTCTTCGTAGTGCCGGTGGCGGCGGGTGCCGCAGCAGTCTCGTTCGTAGCCGCCTGATCTGCCATTTCGACGACGCGCGTTCACACACAGCGAGCAGCGAGAGCGAGAGGAGACACGCAGCGAGCGGAGCGCACAGCAGAGGAATAGCCGCCTCGCGCCACGGGCCCAGCCAGTGTCGCGGGCGGGCGCGGACGGCCGAGAGAGCGGCCGCCACTCTGCGCGCCGCCGCGCCGCGCCTCCCGCGCTTGCTACCGCCCAACGTCCGACAGCCTGTGCGGAGCAGCCCCACACCTGCGCCACAACCACCCGCGCCTTTCAAACCACCGAGGATGGGGCTACACACAGCCACACCACAGTCGCCAACCAGTCGCCACGGCAGCGCCGCAAACCACGGCCAAACTGCAGCCACCGCGCGCTACAGCCTGGGTCGGCCCGCCGAGAATCGCCGCCCACGCCCAAATGCCGCCCCCACAGCCCCAGCCGGCGACCGGCCACAATGGCCAAACCTTCGGCAAAAGCCCCACACCGTCGCCGCGGCAGCCCGGCCAGCGCGGCCGGCGCCACAGCCACACAAGCGGAGGCGTGCGGCGATGACGGCCGTGCAAACGCACCTCCGCCGCCCCATCGCCCTCCCACCGTTTCCCGATCGGCCCGCAGCCGTCGGGCCACGTCCTCCTCCTCTCGCCCGCCAACATTCACAGCCCTTTCGTTCGTTTCCCAACAATTTCAATTGTGCCCGCCGCAAAAACGGGCGCCGCCTGCAAAGCAACATGCTCCGCCGGAGCGCCCCTCGCCGCTTACGAGCCAACCCCTCGCCCGAGGCAAACCGAGATCCGCAACTACAGACCAACCCAATCTGCCGTCAGCACACACGACAGCCAACATCACGCGTTACGAGTTAGACATTAGGTTCACACGTCTCGGTTAGGTTCGGTGGACGTGGGTTAGGTTAAGGGCACTTGGGTTAGGTTAAGGGTCGGTGTTAGGTTAAGCGTCAAACTTAGGTTAAGCATTCAAACACACGTCGGGCGTCAGAGGTTAGGTTGGGTTAGGTTAGGTTAAGGCCACTTGGGTTAGGTTAAGCCTCAAACTTAGGTTAAGCATTCAAACACACGTCGGGCGTCAGGTGGCCGCAGCAGCCGCACCTACCTACCCACCCACCTCACGGCCGGACAGCTTGGCTTACTTGGCGCTGAGGCTGACCTCACCGCACCTCACCTCACGCTACGCAACGCTACAGGTTCGGTTCGGTTCGGTTCGCTCAGCTTAGGCTTAGAGCTTAAGCGCCGAGGTCGGATTACGACGTTGGTTCACCTTCGGGCGCCACACTTTGGGTGTAAAGGTCGCGTCGGGTCGTCGGCACGCCGCAAAAAACAAAAGCGAAGCCACAGACAACGCCGACAAACGGGCAGCACGACCACGACCAGATACCGAGACACACGGACCACCCACCGGCCAAAGGGCACCAAACAACAAACCAGAGCACCACGTGTCGACCAGAGCAACCCGCCGCTCACGCGACGTGGCTGGCACCGAAGGGCCGCCGCAACTGCGCTTTCCGCGCCGGGCCGGATGCACGTGCGGCAACACCACCACCGCACACAGCCGCTGTTCAACATCAACCAACAACACGCCGCGGTCGCAGCCTCAACGCCAGCACACGTTTGCACCACCATTCACACGCACCGCACAAACAGCTGTCGCCGACACAGCCGACAACACAAACACACCGCAACGACGCCGCCGCCTCTACTTGTGCCGGCCACCCACCCCACCGACGGCGCACCTGTCGCCAGCCGGCAGTCGGCAGTCGGCAGTCGGCAGTCGGCAGTCGGCAGTCGACACGGGAAACGCGCACCGCCACTTCGCTCGCGCGCACGCCACCAACCAGTCGTCGTCTCCAAAACAACAAACAAACATAGGGCAGGCAACAAATCGCCTCGCACGAACCGTCCACAAAACTATCAAAGCACAGCCTCTGGCTAACGGCCGCGACGCAGCGGCACGCTGCTCCTTTCCCCGCCCCACTCGATTCACGAAGGCACGCGACACCGCCAACGACGGCCTCGCTTCCCGCAACCGACACCTTTCCGCCACTACGCACAGCCGCACCCGACGCCCGTGGCAACGACACAACTACTGCACTATCCACCGCCGCCTCCCCCTTCCCGTCGTACACACACACAGCCAGCCAGCCAGCCAAAACCACACCAACGACCCAAACATGCACGTGCAACGGCACACCCCAACCAGTCTACGTCGACAACCACACGCACGGCTCGAAACCGGCGCCCTTCCACGTTGCCATCAAGCTACACACACAAGACACAAGGAACCAACAACAGCAAGCCTGCCCGCCCGCCCCACTCTCACGCCGCAGCAAAAAAAAAAGCACACCGAAACCGCCAAACGCACATTCCCATCGCACCGACACCGACACCGACCGGCTCGCTACCACCACACCTCTCGGCAGCCGTTTCGCAAACATGACACGGCGCGACATGACATCACGACCAACTCTCCTCTCCCGACGCCTTCGGCCGGAGCACAACGCCGCCAATTCGCCACACACACACACACACACACACACACAGTCGACAGCCGCCCGCCCGCCCTCCCTCCCTCCCTGCACGACGCCGCGCAGCAAAGGCGCCCGCAAACACATACATACCTCTCCTCTCTCTCGGCCGCCCGACGCGCCAACCGCCACACCGCCAGCCACTCGCAATTGTGCACTGCCGCCAGCCACACGTCCAACACGCCGCGCCGCCTCCGGCCACCCGCCAGGGGGCGCTCACGTCCGCGACAACAGCGCGGCCCGCCGGGCCAAACCGAACCGAGCCGCCCGCCGCTGCTCTGCACATCTTCCTGCGCGCATCAACAAAACGAGGCAAGCGAGCACACCCCGTAACAACGCCACACCACGCAAATGCCGTGCCGACCTCTTGTGTCTACCGCCTAAATTGCACCCACTCACCAGCCGCCCCTTCTTCTTCCTACCTATCTATCTATCTATCTATCTATCTATCTATCTATCTATCTGTGCGTCTGTGTCGGTCCGCGCGTGACGCCTCTCTCTCAACATCCGCCGTCGCCGTCCCCGTCCCCGTTTCCGCCCCAATGCCATCGTCGCGCCGCCGCCTCCTCCTCCTCCTCCGCCCCTGTCCGGCCCGCACCACACCATACACCGCTGCTTGTCCCGGCCGTTGCCACCAAAGGCGCCTACCGCAAACGCGCCACGCCGCAGCCCCCGTGCGTGCATCTCCGTGCCGACGCTGCCTCTCTGCCCTCCCGCACGCACTCGACCGACCGACATGCACTGCGCCGACGGCCTCGACAACACAGTCTCTGGCTCCGCACTGCGTCTTCCGGTACGCGCGCTGAAACACGTATGTACTCGTTACCAGCGATGGCGAGGCACGACACAATCTCTGACCAGAGCGTTTCTTATCGCCGCTAGTCTGCGCCACACGACACTAGTAGCACGTAGCGGGTCGGCAGGAACAGTTGCCATCTATATGTGGCGGGTCGGGAGAGGTACTAGTCAGTCGACAGTATTAGCGAGTGGACGATTGTACTGAGCGGGCGGCGGCGTGCTCTTCTCGCGACTCTGGTCTCCGTTCGGGACGATGCATATTGTTATTACAGGTAAGGTAATGAAGCTGCATTGCGCAAATCTAATACTGTATGTCAATTGTAACTATTTTCTTCACAACAAAATGCCCCAATAATACTTTGTTTCCAAACTAACTTTTTTTTTAAAGTACAACCATTCATTTCCATTTAAAGAATATTTCCTACGCATTTCCTCCAACAATCAAAATTAAATGTGAGCCGGCATTCATTGCACGACGCTGTGTACAGGTATCTACAGTTAAGAGCACATATAGATGCAGTTTGTTTCTTCTCTTTTGTCTTTTTTGTTTTTGTTTTTTGACGTAACGATCTTTTGCTCTTTTTATTCTAATTTGTACGTACGCTGTTTGTTTAGATTTTTATATTGGTAATGCCACGTAGCGCTCCGCGTGAAAATCACCGCCTGTGCTGTGTGCAGTCTGTGGCTAGTTTGCATTGTTGTCATGAACTGCTATAGCTGGATGTGAACAGCGCGTAGCGTTGCGCAGTTAGGGGTGGGCCGCCAGCACTGGTGCACGTGACGACAGAGATGGCGGACTTTTCAAATTACATATATTATGACTGGTGATGATATTAAGGGTAAATACATTGTTTGTTGTTCTCTATGAAACATCTTTACTTTGCTAACTATCCCCATCGGTAGTTAGTGCCCTCCGTAGTTTGGAATCTCTTATTTAGCTGGCAGCAGTGGTGCTCGCTGTATTGCAGTAGTTCGAGTAATGAAGCTTTTTGTGAGGTAAGTGATTTCCGACAGGTGTACTTTAATGTTACTCAGGGCCATTCTTTTGCAGGGATCTTTGATAGTCAGATTGCGTTGCGCTCAAAATATTGTGTGTCAGTTTAAGCACAGTTTTGTATACATTGGTTGTTCAAAGGGGGACGTTTCAGAATACACAGGGCCGAAGGTCAGGTCAGCCAGCGCTGCCCTTACAACGTTTATCGGGTTTTCAATTATGTCTGTTGAGATGTTCATGGTTCATTATTTCCATTCATCATATTATCGCGCGTTTCTCATCAATCTTCGTTCGTTCATTTTCTAGGGACGTTAACAACATTCTGGCACATTTACGACTATTTGTGCGGGGAGGTTTACACTTGGGTCCATTTCCATTTACATTCAATGTTGATAGACCTTTCTTTTTGTTGTTCTTTTGTTGCTGGCAGGTTACAAAAGGCCTCATTTCATGTTGGTTGCAGCAGCGTTTTTCTCCTTCTTTCTTCTAGTGTTTTCCCCGCCCCCGCCCCTCCCGCATCCGTCGGTCTCACCACGTTCACTGACAGCCGCGTCTGCGGCTACACCACAACGGCCCCCTCCCGGCAACCCATTCGTTTTCTCTTCTCTTGCACAAAAACAACGCCGCACGCGCCAGCCGAGCGCAGCGCAAGCCACCCACACCGCGCCCCTCCCCGTCTTTATAGCCTCCGCGTCTTGTTTTCTTCGTTTGCCCCCTCCCATCTCCCGAATGCCATGCCATGCCAGCAGCGTTACGCGTGCCCCTCCCCTGTCCACACACTACCGCGAAACGAACAGCCTTCCGGGCCACATGCAGGGCACGCCCACCGCCATTCCCGGACGCCACACACACACACACACACACACACACACACACACACACACACACACACACACACACACAATGGCTTTGCACACGAACACAGACGGCACGGGCACTGTCTTACATTCTTCCTCAGAACCATCTCAACGAACGTTACGTTACATACACATCCGGGAAAGCAAAGAGCAACGCAACGCACAATTCAGCCGTCAAAGGTAACGTTCACCACGGCAGACACTTGCCGCCGCGCCGTTACACGCATTTCAGTGCGGCTACAATACACCTCCGACACGGGAACGTTCCGTTGCTCTACACTGCGTTTCTCCGTTTTGTTTGGTTCTTTTTTTTCCGTTTTCTCTCTCTCTATTTTTCTTTTTTTTTCCCCTCTCTCCTTCCCTCCACCATTCTCTCCTCACGTTCTGCCCAGACATTCGACCGATCAGAGGTTCGTTCACCTTTCGGTAACCGTTCTCAGCGCGACGGTATGACGGGTGTTCACGACGTCCGGTGTACCGCGCCGATCGACAGTTTCCCAGAGGCGACGGATCGGACCACATCACCGACATACACACAAACACGTGTACGCACATTCGCCAAAGCGACCGTCGTCTTCTAGCGTCGCGCTTACTCTACTGTACTGCACTGGACACGCGAGCATGCATCTTCAATGACGACGTCGGTGTGCGTGCGTCGTACGCACACAAGCAGACACAGTCAGTCAGACACGACTATCGAAATCAGAGTCGGGGGAAAGGTACATATCATCGTGCGTGTCGCCCGCACAATGCAAATACACAGTGGTGTCTCATTGCGCGTTCACATTTAAACGTCACTCACACGCCTCCACGCTGCATTTACAGACACATTTCACCCTCGCCATATATGGCGTGCAAACCGACCCGCAAACGGCCGTCGTTACACACTGACATTCCCAACAATCGCGTTTCGTTTCCACCCGTCACGTAACTAACCGGCACCTCCATCCAAAGGGCACATCACCGATCGCACTTCAACCCCCCCCCCCCCCCCCTCGCAGACAACGAGTTGTGCGCACGTGCCTCCATTCCACGTCACACCGTGGCCGTACCCCGCAACACGCGACGCGCCCCCTAAACAATCAAATTATTCATCGCATCGGCCACCCCACCCCGTCGCGTCGCGTCGCAACCAAAGCGGTAGCTATTGCCGCCGTCCACCCACTCACACACAAAACAAAACAAAAACAACAACAATTCCGCCCTTCCCGCAAAGGCCATTTGGTGGCCCTGAAAAGGGCCGTTTTGCCGCTCTCGCAACGGAGGATCTCCTTCCATTCCAGAGCCACCTCCTTACTTGGAGCTCGTGTACTTGGTCACCGCCTTCGTGCCCTCGCTCACGGCGTGCTTGGCCAGCTCGCCAGGCAGCAACAGCCGCACAGCGGTCTGGATCTCGCGGGACGTGATGGTCGAGCGCTTGTTGTAGTGCGCCAGGCGAGACGCCTCGGCCGCGATGCGCTCGAAAATGTCGTTCACGAA